>NW_005842763.1:673400-674305 GCF_000455745.1 Alligator sinensis
GCTTCTCAAGATGTTCCTTCACGAGGTCAGCATTAATGGAGGGCAGGGGATCACCCTCACCTGGACTTCCCGGCCCTGTAGCGGGCATGGGCGTCCCATGGGACTGATGAAAGACCGACGCAAAGAACCCTTTTAATCGGTTGGCTTTTTTCTGGGCCTCAGTTGTCAGTTGTCCCATTTGGTTTAGCGGGGGTCCAACATTGCCCTTAGTTTTCCTCCAGCTCCCCACATATCTGAAAAAGGACTTTTTATTGTCCTTGATACTCGGAGCTAGTTGGAGTTCAGTTGCAGCCTTGGCTTTCCTGGTTTGCTCCCTGCAGGACCGGACCAGTGCAGAATATTCCTCCTTGGAGGTGAATCCCATCCTCCATCCTTTGTAGGCCTTTCTTTTTAGCCTCAGGAGGTCTGCTAGATCCCTGGAGAGCCAGGGGGGCTGCTGTGCCCTCTTGCTGCCTTTCCTCCGAGATGGAATAGAATTAGCTTGTGCATTGAGGATTGCTCCCTTGAGGAGCAACCACTCTTCCTCAACTCCCCTCCCCCTGGGGTCGTGGTCCCCTAAGGCCTCACTGACAAGCCTCCGGAGCTTGACAAAGTTGGCTTTCCTGAAGTCAAGGACTTCAGTGTTGCTGACTGACTTGCCAGCTTTATGGTGGATGGTGAAGGCAATCAGCTCGTGGTCACTGTCACCCAGCTTCCCATCAATCACTAGGTCGCCGATTACGTCATCCTCAGTAGCCAGTACCAGGTTGAGCAGCGCTTTACCTCTTGTTGGCCCATAGACTTCTTGAGTCAGGTAGAGGTCATCCACACATGATAGGAAGCTTTGCTGAGTGATCCTCCAATGAGATGTCTGGGTACTTGAAGTCATCCATGACAACCATGGTCCTGGAGCATGCAGCCTCAGC
>NW_005842763.1:675507-681395 GCF_000455745.1 Alligator sinensis
CTCCTGGGGGAGAAGGGCCTGGCAGTAGGAGTCCATCTCCTGCTCACAGTCCCTGATGACACACAGTTTCTGGACTGTGGCCTGGAGCTCCTCCAGCTGGTGTGCCAGAGACCCCAAAAGGGAGCAGACCCCACAAGGGGAGGTAGCCATGCTCCCAGGCCCCAGAGCCTGGAAAAGGGACAGGCAGCCCCCACAGCTGAGAGCCAGGGACTTTGTCTGCGTGAAGCCCGGAACCATAGGCTCCATCTGGATGGCCATCTCTGAGGCGCCAGAGGGGACCCTTGGGGTCAGGTTAGTGCCTATCCGCGGCATGCCACTGGTAGGTGGGCTGGGCCTGAGTCTACCTACCCTAGGGAGCTCACAGGCAGGGCCTCGGGCCCTCCCGCGCACCCTCCTACGCAAACTCCACACTAACTCATGCGCCGGAAGACAAGCATGCCTGTTTGCGCAGCCTGTTTGTACGGCTCTGGTCATGTGGCTCCCTGCGGGGCTAGGCAAAGTAGGGGCCTGGGTGGGGCGAGACCCGGCCCGGCTCCCACTCATTCGCCTCCTCCCACTCTCTAGGGGTTAACCCCCTCCCACCACGGCCCCGCTTACCTCTGGCTGTGCTGGGGGTCGGCGGGGGGCGCCACAGCTGCTGGAGGGGTTTTTGGGGGGGTTGGGGGGATCTCTGGGGGGCTTCAGGGGAGCGGGGGCACAGCGGGCTTTCACTCGCGCATCTCTTGCCATTCCTGGAGCCTAACAGGGTTACTTAAGGTCAAGTGGCCCCGGGGTTACTCGAGGTCACTGGGGCTTGGGGTTACTTAAGGTTAATTAGTGTAAATTAATCAAAGGAAAAAGTGGAAAGCCAGCAGAGCAGAGGAGTGATGCCGGGGAGAAGCCAGCACAGAGACTGAGCAGGGGAGCTGGAGAGGCTGCAGGGAGCCGCAGGGAGCTGCGGATGCAGTGGAGGAGCTGGAGATGTTGTGGGGGGAACCACAGATGCAGTTGGGGAGCTGGAGAGGTTGCGGGGGAGCCGCGGACATGAAGGGGGAGCTGGAGAGGCTGTGGGGGAGCCACAGAGACAGCTGGGGAACCAGAGAGGCTCTGGGTGTTGGGAGCTGGATTGGGGAGAAGGCGGAGGCGGCGAGGCACACCGGGGGACAGAGAGAGATCAGGGAGAAGGCAAAGGTGGTGGGACACAAACAGGAAGGGATCAGGGAGAAGGCAGAGGCAGAGAGAGAGACACAACCAGGAATGGAGGGAAAGATCGGGGAGGGAAAGCAGAGAGAGATAGGGATTGGGAAGAAGGCAGAGGCAGTGAGACACAAGCGGGAATGGAGAGAGAGATCAGGGAGGAGGCAGAGAACAGAGAGGAGACTGGAGCTGGGAAACCAAAGAGTAGGGCAAGAAGGTCAGTGGAGAGGGAGAGAAAGCCAGAGTTGGGGGAGATAGGAGCGGCAGAGAGGAACAAAGCCCAGAGGGAGGTCAGAGAGCGAGGGATTTAGTTCATAGATTCATAGATGTAGGGTCGGAAGGGACCTAAGTAGATCATCAAGTCTGACCCCCTGCCCTGGGCAGGAGAGAATATTGGGAGCCTGCAGCAAGACAGAGACTGACTCGGGGTCAAGATTATCAGTTTTATGAGACAGGCAATGTACTATACAGCTCACAAAGTTATTGGTTCCTACAGACACACACACACACACACACACACACACACACACACGTACCAACACAATGGTAGCAGGAGAGAAAAAGGCTTGATGGAGAGATTGAAGTTAAAGTGTGTAGGGACAGAGTCCAGGTCCTTTGCTTGGGGAAGAAAGGTGGATGATAGCTACCTATCCTGGGCTGTAAGTTGATCCTCGATAGCCAGTTAGGGTCTTCTCCAGGAAGGTGTTGTCCAGAGCGGGTCGCTGGCAGGGCCTCTGGGTGGATAGGTGGCGTGGCGCAGTGCTGGTCCAGATGGAGAGGGCATCCCCAGGGGGTCACACTCTAACACCCCTTTTATAGGGGTGGGCTATCTATGTCTCCTATGGGAGGGACATGTCTAGGCAAGGACAGTCCTGCTCAGATGCCTATGTGCAGATCCAGCTGTCCTCATTGTCTGTTAGGACACAATTGTGGGGTTGCTGGTATCTGTAGGTGCTTTGTCTTTCAAATGCTGGGTTTCTGTTCTGTTCCTGGGTGAGGTCTGTGGTTTTTGGGTGAGTCAATGCAAGGCAATGGTCTGGTCGTTGAGTTGATGGTCCAGTCCTTGAGTTGATCATTCAGTAGAGGCCTGCTACCATTGTACCTCAAGCACCCACATTCATTCCCAGTCATTCCGGAACCAATTTACATAAGACTGCTTAGACATGAGTCACAGTTACAACATAGGTTACACCAAGGCAAAGGACACAGGATGGAGGCTTGACATTCAAAATGGAAACTTGACATTACTTGACATTACTTTACAAACATTGTAAAGTTGCCAGTTCACTTCCTTGATGCATCCTTTCCTTCTGGGACTATGGTCTGCAACAGGGAGCACAGAATAAACACTACCTGGGCTCCCAACCCCTTGAGCCCAGCCCCCAGAGCCCTGTAGTCGCTCATGACCCAGTCTGAATTACTCCTGGCTGTGTCATTAGTTCCCACATGGATGAGGAGCATGGTGTAGTAGTTGGAGTGTGGGACAAGCCTGGGGATCCTCTCTGCTACATCTTGGATGCGAGCCCCTGGGAGGCAGCAGACTAGGGGGTCTGGACAGCAGATGGGTCTCTCAGTGCCCCGCGTGAGGGATTCCCCCCCACCACCACCTTGCACCTCCTCTTGTGGGTGGCAGAAAGCTGCTTACCTTTCCCCTCTCCCAGTGTAACCATCTGAGCTTCCTCATGTGCAAGGAGGGGAGCGTACCTGTTGTGCAGGGCCAGGGGAGGAGCAGCCCTGGCCCTGTGTTTCCTGGAGCATGAGGTGACTGTCTTCCAGGTTGCTCCAGGTGGGTCTTCTTTGTTAGCCATTATGTTGGCTACTATCTTCATCTCTTCTTTCTTCTTCTGGAGAAGGGTCTGGCAGTAGCCATCAATGAAGTCTTTGTGGGCCCTGGTGGTGCACAGCTGACACATCTCCTCCTCGAGCTCCTGCACCCAGCCCTCCAGAGGCTCCACCAGGGAGCACACCCCATCAGTGGGGGTGCCCCCATGCTTAGTTGCCAGCAGCCGCACCACGTAGCCCCCGCAGTCCGGGGCCTCGGGCTCTGTCTGGGTGAAGGTCTCAGCAATGCCGGGATGCCTGTGGGTACAACGAGCCACCACCATGGCTGAGAGCCTGTTGTAGGCTGCTTGTGTGCAGGGTGCAGATGGGTAGGTAACAGTTTTTCTGTACTGCAAAAATTGTTAAAGTCTAGAAAATGTTTGTGTTCCTTGGTGGTGTGAACTCACAAACTCAGAAACTTTTTGTAAAGGAACCAAACCACCAGCCCCAGCAAATGCATGCAGGGAGAGACCAGCTCTGTCTAAGACATGTGGATGCTGGATGAGTGAGAACCAGGCTCAAGTCCCTGCTCCATTTCCTGCATCCCAGAATATTCCATAATCACCAGGCTCTTGACTCTTCTGCAGTGATGTCTGCTGATCTCTCCTGTTAGTTTTCCTTTACTTTGTGTAACTAATTATATAGTCATCAGAGCAGAGAATGAAACCAAGGTCTCCCATGTTCCAGATGGATGCCCATTAACCTCTGGGTGATGGAGCCAGTCTCTTCCCTGACCTGCAAAATACTGTTAATTATTCAAAGTGGAACAACTTTAACAGGAGAGACTATGAGAACTTGGCTTCACAACAGTCACCAGCCCAGACAGTCAGGCACACCCCTAGGATGTGGGGGCCTGGAGGATAAGTCCCTGGTCTGAATCAGGTGGAGCAAGGTCTCGATTCTGCATCTCCCCTATCCCAGTTGCATGTGTTGACCAGTAGAATAGGAACACAGCCCAGTGACCAGGGCTGTGTGAGGCTTCGGACTGTGCTTCAGATCTGGAGAAGCTTCGGATGCTTTGGTGTCCGAAGCAGCATGTCCGGATCGAAGCACTGGCTTCTTTAGACTTTCCGAAGCGGTTCGGAGCTTCCAAAGAGCTTCGGAAAAGCTTCAGAGCCACCTTGGAGATCCAGCCACAGGGTATAATGGGGAATCAATGAAATATCTATAACTTTGTTGTTTTTTGTCTGATTTGGATGAACATTGCAGACTTGGTAGCCCCTGCTGAGAGCATGAAGCCTGCCAAGTTTCAAGAAGATCGGTGCAGGGGTTCGGGGAGAGGAACTGCACCCCAAATTCTTGAAAGGAAAACTCATGTCATGTCTATGTGTTACACCACAGGCAGGTGAAAGCTGCAGAGATGGTAGCCTCTGCTGACAGCATGAAGCCTGCCAAGTTTCAAGAAGATCAGTGCAGGGGCTTGGGGGGAACTACACTCCAAATTCTTGAAAGCAGAACTCATGTCACATATATGTGTTACGCCACAGTGGGGTGAAAGCTTCAGGGGTGGTAGCCCCTGGTGAGGCCATGTAGCCTGCCAAGTTTCAAGAAGATCTGTGCATGGGTTTGGGGGGAACTGCACCTCAAGCTGCTGACAGGCAAAACCCCCCCATGCACTGATCTTCTTAAAACTTGGCAGACTTCATGCTCTCAGCAGAGGCTACCACTCCTGCAAGTTTCATCCAAATCAGACAAAAACCAACAAAGTTATAGATATTTCATTGATTCCCCATTATACCCTATGGCCGGATCTCCAAGGAGGCTCCGAAGCTTCGGAGCCGCTTCAGCCGGATCGAAGCAGAAACCCGGTCTGGAGCTCCAGATTGGATCGCTGACATCCGAAGCAGCCAGATCCGAAGCCGGGTCGAATAGCTGCCTACTCACACAGGCCTACAGGACACAGGAGCAGGGGTGTCTTCTGGTTGTCATTCAGTGACATGGCTGCCAGCAACAGCCACTGTTTTTTACTGTCCCCCAAGTTGATGCCTGGGCTGGTTCACCTCACCTAGTTGTCACTGGTCTTGACCTTCTCTTTCTCTTATTTAGATGAAATATTCTAAGATAACACTGAGTTACTGAGAAACTGCCAAAAAAGTGACAGTTTCAGGGAAATAGCATTTTCCAAAGAAAAATTTCTGATCAGATCTGGCGCAGACCTGTCAGGTTCCTGTTACTGGGCAGGAAACTCCCAAACAACAGCTGAATCTCTCTGAGATCAATGTATCACTCAGGATAGGCCCCAAGGATTTTCCCTGCTGGATACATGCAAGTCAGTGAGGACAGGCCAGACACACTTTCAAGATGGATGTGCTAGGCAATAACAAACAAACAGAGATTATAGAAATATACTTTTGGTTTTAACCCAAACACAACCTTTAACAAAAATAAGTGCTTGGATGGGAAGACTGCCAGGGGAACAGACAAATGTTGCAAGAGGTGGGTAGGTCTTTACAGAGGAAATAAGATTTCCTTGTGAATCATTATGAAGCTGTGTATCAGCAAACATTGGTAATGATTCAGCAGTTCACATCTGGACTTACTGAACCCAATGCCACTACCTGGGTGCATGTACACATACTATTAAGGTCATGGGCGACTGGTGCCTCCTGAGTTGGGGGGGCAATTGCCCCCCCTGACTGGAGAGTTAGCAACTGAGGGGGGTCCCCTGTGGCTGATCCTATAGGCTGGGGCGGGGGTGGGGGTCCCCCCGCAGCTGATCCTGCCAACCTGCAGCTGGCAGCAGCGTGTTGTTGGCACTTCTGGATCGGCAGGATCGGCCACGGGGGGACCGCTTCTCCTGGAGCACTCCCCAGCCAGCACTCTCAGGGTGGGCACCAGTGCTCTCACCTGCCGCACCCCCCCCCCCCCCCCCCCCCCGACACACCGCTCGC
>NW_005842763.1:681426-690360 GCF_000455745.1 Alligator sinensis
CCGCCTGGGAACGCTGGCTGACAGGGGGTGTACCAATGTTCTCAGGGGGTGCATGTGCACCCCTGTGCACTCCCTATGTGTCGCCATTGATTAAGGTGACACAATAAATTCTGGAGCAGTTAGCAGCAGATTTAACTGCTCCTGGTTGCAGCATCTGTATGTCTGCCTGGGACTACAGCATTTAGAGCTGGGGCGAAGCAGCCCCAGGCTGGCAGGGGATATGGTGGGGGGTTGGTTCAATCCTGGGCTCTGGGTGCTGGTATTGGATGGCAGAGGGACTGGTAGGAACCGGGGGTCTGACCCCCAGCTGGCTGTTCTGACCAGGCACAATTTGTGCCCAGCGGTCACTGTCCACACAAGTGTTTGATCATAGTTAATTACTCTGCTCTAAGATAATACCATCTCAGAAAGTAATATTTTAGGGCAGAGTTAATTAATTTACTGTGCCCTAATACCAGTGGACATGTCAGTGATGTCATTTTACTGCACAGCTAATTAGTCAATTCCACAGTAAAGTAAACATGTAGATGCACCTCTTGGTACTAGAGGTGAAAGGAGGTACCATTTTTTTAATGGAATACTAAAACGGTGATCTTTTTCATTTATTATGAAAGATCCAAAGGCATTTTTTGTTACAGCTTGTTTTTGCCAAGCTCTGATTTCATCATTTGCCTGCTGTCATCTCTTTGGTGTCAAGTAGATATTGGATTCTTCTACTTTTCTGTTTTCTAAACTCTTATGTAATCTATGTGTTTGTCTGCCCATTTAATCATTTCAAGCAAATTCTTCTCTGTGTATTTCACAGGAAAGTAGGCACCACAAACATTCACATCTTTCTGAAGGAGGAGGCTATGCTTTCTCATTGAAGTAAATAAGACATACCTATATTTTAAGGATAGCTGTAGCACTGTTGTTAAGCCTTGCTAAGGCTAAGATGCTGAGCCATTTTCTAGGACTATTTCCATGAGAGGCTTAGACATGTAGGGGGATTTGACATTCCATTCCAGAGGTGGTAGAATCTGTTACCCCTGGGATTCTCCAAGGAAGAAGGCTGATCAGAAATTGAAGTACTTCTGCTGAAAAAGCCCTTGAGCTCTACAAACTTCACAGATCACTGCCAGGTAATGGATTCTGTGGATTAGAGCTGCTAGAACCTGAGGGTAATCAAAGTTAGTATTAATTCATTCATTACTGATCTCTGTAGGAGTATTATCCTGCTACTTATCCCACAACCCCCAACAGTCTCTGCATGGACCAACCATCTTCCTCTGACATTCACTACCCATTGCCAAAATCTCCAACTTCCCCAGTTCCCTGACATCTTTAGAAAAGAAAAGATGCATTTTCAACCAGGGGTGGATCTGAGCGGGGTGCACCGGTGTACTTGCACCCTACTTTGATTCCTGGGCCAGCCAAAGTTTAAAATCAACTGCCTAGAAGTGGCAGCAGCATTTCTAGTCTGGCAGTGCTGAGGGAGTCTGTGACAAGGTGCATGGCTCAGGGGCTGGAGTCCAGCTGCAGGGGGTAGAGAGTAATAGCCTGCCTGCCCAAGAACTCTGGGCCAGCTGATGGGGATGATTGGCTGGCCCTGGACCTGGCTAAGGGAGTAACAACCTGCTTCATGTGGTGGAGAACACGGGCATTCTAAGTTAACTCCTGCAATGGAGACAGGACCCCTGCTAAAATGGCTAGAGGGGCTGCAGCCCTGACAACAGAAGCAGCTGTTTCAGCAGCTCCAACTCCAGCAGTGGCAGTTCCAGAGAGAGCAGTAGTACCTGCAGCAGTCTCTGAGGCACCATTTGGAGTCAAGACAGACCCCCTCCACCCAGGTTGGTGAGTCACCTAGTTCCCAGAGGGGGGAGTACTCACTGAGATGGGACCTGTAGATGACCTGGAGGCCTTCCTTGCAATGTTTGAGCAGATGAAAGCAGCCTATTGGTGCCTACAGGATGCGTGGGCTATGCGGTTGGCCCCTCTGTTAACTGGGGAAGTGCAAGCTGCTTACCAAGCCCTGGGAGCAGATTTGGCTCCCAGCAGGAGCTCACGTGGGTGTGTTGCCACTGGGTGTCCAGCTTGGAGGAAGCCACTTGAAAAGCAGAGGACTCCATAGGGTGGAATTAGATTGTCTAGATCCCTTGGAAGGTCAACAGGTTTCAGGGCCCAGGAAGTCTGGACTGTGGAGGAAACAGGCAGGGTTTCTAAAAAAGCCTTTTACAGGGTTGCTACCTCCTTCTCCTCTGAGATCCCAGCCAGGCAGCCATTTAGCTTACCTAGTGGTAGTGGGGTGAGACTGGGGCTCAATGGCCAAATTGTTGTGATTGGCTTGAAGAATCAATAGAAGCCAGTCTGCCCCCAGTTGCACTGAGCCACAAATATTTCCTTTCTCAGACCCTGAACTTCTTGGACTTCAACCCAGATCATGATGAGACCAGCAGCGGGTCAGGCAGGAGGACATCTAAAGCTAGAGGAAATCCTTAAGGAAAGAGATTGGGGTTCAGTGAAATCTGGACTGCCCTCTAGAGGATTTGGAAGGTCAGGATACCCCAGGAGCTCCTTGAAAGGGTGGACTGGATTAGGTGGGGGAGGCCTAGATTTCATTTGTGATCGAAGGAAAGACCTGGTATATAGTCCTCTTTATTACTGATTGAGGTTGGCCAATGAGATCATAGTAGATGCAAGCTTAGCAGCCCAGGACTCTGATTTTGAGTTACAATAAGAACTCTTGTTGAGAGCAACAAAAGACAAGGCCATGGGGACCTGGTGGTCTTACTATTGGAGCTGAAGCGGTACTGCAGCCACAGTTTAAAACTAACCCATGACGTACCATGGACAGGCCATTTGGGGGTGGAAAAGACCCAGGACAGAGTGCTGGTAAGGTTTTCCTGGCCTCGGGTATACCAAGAAATCAAGGACTATTGTGCACCCTGCCCCGAATACCAGCTGGTCACCCCTGACCCACTTGCAAAGCCCCACTGGTACCTGTTCCATTGGTCAACATACCCTTTGAGTAAGTCAGAGTGGACTGGTGAGACCAATGGAACCCAGTTCAAGAGGGTCCAAGTTTTTCCTAGTCCTTCTTGACTATGTCAACTGCTACCCTGAAGCTGTGGTAATTTGCTCGGCTTGGTGCAAACTGTGACCTCTAAGCTATTGCAGATGTTCTCCAGGGTGGGCATTCCCCAAGAGGTTTTAACTAACCAAGGAATAGTCTTCATGTCCTGGTTACTGCAAGAAGTTTGGGGCTTACAGAAGGCCCATTCTGTGAAGACTTCAGTGTACTATCTCCAAATGGATGTATTAGTTGAAAGATTTAATTGGACACTGAAGGGGATGTTAAGAAAATTTGTCCTGGAAGAGGCTTGGAATTGGGACTGATTATTACTGTACTTATTGTTTGCCAATTCAAGAGGTTCCACAGTCCTCCATGGCTTTTTGCCCTTTGAATTGTTGTATGGGAGGCAGCCCCAGGGTGTGCTAGATTTCTTAAAGAATCCTGGCAGGCCCAGGGCACAACACAGAATGTGGTCCAATATGTCCTGAAGGTATGGGAAAGATTAGACCTGGTGGGTGATGTTGCAAAAGAAAATTTCAGGGCTACACAGCAGTATTATAAAAATGCCCAGCTCCAGGTTTATCAGCCAGGGGATAGAGTATTTTTACTTCTCCCCTCCTCCAAGAGTAAGTTGCTGGCTAAATAGCAAGGCCCTTTTGAAGCCTTGCAGAGGGTAGGCGAGGTAAAATATGGAGTTCCTCAAGTAGGGAAACGGTGGGGTTTGCAGATATATCATATTAACCTGTTAAAGCTCTGGGAGGCCCGAGAAGCCTGTATGATCCCTACATGTTTGCTGGGAGCTGACCTGGGGATTGCAGATCCCCCACCAGATCCTACGGCTGCCCTTATGCTAGGGGAGTGTTTGACCCCAAACCAACTGGCTGAAGTAAAATGCCTACTGGAGGAATTTAAAGTAGGGTTGGCAAGCTGGTCAATTGACTGGTCAAATATTGTCAGTTGACTGCATATTTTTAACCAAAGATTATAGCAACTTTATAAAAAAAACTACATTTTTTGGTAGTTTTCTTTATAGAAATATGATTAAAAAAATTGTTTTCAGACACTTAATGGAATATTTGTGCTTTTTCTGTGTATTATTAGAACCTATTGGCAATTAAAACTTTTTTTTTGACTGGTATTTGATTGGTCAATTTATCAAACTTTATTTGACTGGTCAAAAACCTGACACTAATTTAAAGAGGTGTTTACAGTTATTCCGGGCAGAATTATGTTAATCAAACACTGGGTTACTCTCAATGTGGGAAGTGCGATTCCGAAGAATTGTAGCACGGCTGAAGGAAATGGTAAAACAAGAGATTAAGAAGATGCTGGACATAGGGGTGATATCTGCCGGTGAGTGGAGTACCCCAATTGTTTTGTTGCTAAAGCCCACATCACACCATCTGATTTTGTATTGATTCAAAGTATGATGCATACTCTATGCCCAGAATAGATTAAATGGTGGAAGGAATAGGCCATGCAAAGTACACAACTACCCTGGATTTACCCAAAAGGTATTGGCAGATACCTCTGGACCCAGCATCCTGAGAAATCACAGCCTTTGCAAGACCCTGAGGACTCGAGCACTTTCAGACTCTACCTTTTGGCCCTCATGGGGGGCCCTGTGACCTTCCAATGTCTAATGGACAAAATACTTCTGCCACACTGGGCATATGCGGCCACCTATCTGGATGATGTAGTGATATTTGCCAACATGTGGGCAGAACACCTCCCAGTGGGAGAGAAAGGTGCTGCAGTCAATATAAGCAGCTGGCCTCATGGCCAACCCTGCTGAATGTCACCTGGGATGCACAGAGACTGGATATCTAGGAGATATACTGAGCAATGGCAAGATCAGGCCTTTAGTGGACAAAATAAAGGCCCTGGTAGAATCTCTAGTGCCAGCAACCAAACAGCAGGTAAAGTCATTTTTTAGGGTTAGTGAGCTAATGTAGGTGATTCATCCCACAATTTGCTGCCCTCAAGGCCCCACTAACTGCCCTGCTGTGAAAGGGAGCACCTCTAAGGATCCAGTGGTCATCCAAGCATGAAGCAGCATTTGGGACAGTAAAATGGCTATTATGTAGTGTGCAAGTCCCAAGCAGCTCAGACTTAACAAAGGAGTTCATGAGGTGGATGCCTTGGAGTAAGGCTTAGGGGCTGTTCTCTCGCAGGAGTTTGAAGATGGAGAACCCCCCAGCCTGTATCTCAGCAGGCAGCTCCTTCCCCAGGAAAGACAGGAAGCTCCTTCCCCAGGAAGGAGCTGTAATAGGAAAGGTGTGTCTAGTAATTTAAGTGGGAGTTGAGACACTCTGTTATTACCTCCTAGTGGTCCACTTTTTTGGTCACTGACCATGCCTCTTTAATATGGCTTCATGCTCTCCAGAAGGCCAACCCCGGTTGACAAAATGGTGCCTGTCCCGGCAGCCTTTTGATTTTTCTCAAAACACTACTGCCTTGTGACTACACATGGAAATATAGATTTTTTCTCCTAAGAATGGAGCGGGGGGTTTAAAATGGAAGAGTGTATCCCGGGTTCTACTCTTGGAAGGGGCGATGTGAAAGAAGGTGCATGTCTCAGGGGCTGGAGCCCAGCTACAGATGGTTAGAGTAGGGGTTTCCAAACTGTGGTATGCATACCCCTGATGCAAGACATTTCTGAGGGTATGTGGGAGAAATTGTGTAATGGTGGATTTAATTTTCATTATAATAATTGGCATTTAAGGGGTTAAAATGTAAAATGTATGCTCTTATGAGTACATGGCCAACTGGTAAATATGGAAGGAGGTATGCAATAAGAAAAAGTTTGGGAACGTCTGGGATAGAGAGGAATAGCCTGCCTGCCTAGAAGCTCTGGGCCAGCTCTCAGAGAGGTGATGCTGGCAGGGCTGGCCCACAATTTTTTGGGCCCCCCTTCAAGTTATAGTTTTGGGGCTCCCTGATCCATCAAAAAATCAAAATTGCATTTAATTGTGGTATAAACTCACTGAAATAAAATAGTCGGGGCTGGGTTGCATGCATGTGGGCTGTGCTGCTGAGGTCACAGGGTTGGGGCAGCACATGCTGGGGATGCCTGGGTTCCCTCCCCAGGGCCAGGGCTGGGCCCAGTCAGGAGCAGAGCCAGGAACTCCTCCCCTGCTCAGCTGGGAAGGGGCTCCCTGTCTGCATTGAGCCCTTTAAACATAGTGCAGGCAGTGGGGGGCAAGTGGGGCACAGCCCCTTGCCTGCGGGGCCCCCTGTGGCCACAGGTCCCGCAGAATAGGATAAGCTGACCCTGGATGCTGGGGAGGGAGGGAAGCTGAAAAGGCAGCACTGGAGCACTGGGTTGTTAAGTCTTTGCTGTGCATAGGAGAGCCAGGAGGTGCGGGAGGGGTGGGCTTGGTTTTGTTGTTGGTTTTTGTTTTGTTTTCTTATGTTTTGCTTAGTTTGAGGTAGGAAAGAGGGAAGGCTGGCTCTTGGGCCTGGCTGAGGGAGTAACAACCCACCACAAAGTCACTCAATTTCATGGCTCATTGTAATCTATCTGATACTTTCTAAACTCTTTATTCCCCAGGTGTTAATGACCCTCTCCTCTTAATGGTCTTGGTGCTCCACCAATCAAGCTATCCTTTGTGCAGCAATTCTGCCGTCTGTGAGCTGCTCCTGGTAAAGAAGCTTCTGTTTCACAGCCCTGCAGATTGTGAAACGCGCTTTGGTTTTTTTAACACATTCTAATGAAGTTAAATTTGTTTTTGCTTCAATCTGAAACTACACAGTACAATCCTAGGCCCCTAATGCATACTAAAGCTTCTAGTTTATTTTTAACTGAAGAAAAATGCATGCTGTTTTATGTATGATGATGCATATCACTATCTACATTTCCTTTTCAAAATCTTGGATCTGCCCATATTTTTAACCCAAACTCTGCAACACACTGCAGATCTTGAAGCACTGTGTAATACATGAAAATTAATACCCAATGAAGAGTGAAGTTGGGGTACCAGACCTCTGGCATCATTTGTTTTCAAATTTAATAGAAGTCACCATTTTGCTGAGGCTGCCAGAGGCTTCCAAGTTAGCTTTCCCTGAGCCTCCATTTATAAGGGTGTCTTGCTGCAGAGCATATTCTTGGGGCCTCAACAGAAGCTTTTCCACCAATGAGCAAATTAGGGCCATGTGAAGCTTTTGAACAGCAGAGGTAGAGCCCAATGAAGCAACGACATATGGAAAACCTCGTATCTTCACTACACAGACTGTCCCCAGCCTGCTGGTTGTTCCAGACCACACCTCAGTCCCTCTGCCAAGTCTCACAGTGAGAATGATGTTGGGGAGTTGCTGTCTGAGATTCTTGAAAATGGTGATGTGCACGCAGATAAAATCAGTCATGACATCCGGAGCTCATTTGTCAAAGATCACCTCATGGCCCCCATCTTATCATATGCAGATCAGACATCAGGACCCATGCAATCACAGGCTCCCAGCTTGATTATTATAACTTCTATATCTGGGAATGAAGCCAAGGAAATGGGGAAATCTTCAACTGGTGCAAATTGCAGCTGCTTTTCTGTGTAGCAACGCAGGTTGCTATGAACAAATTATTTTGGGTGTAGGCGGTAAGGTCCCAGACAGTGTCTGTGTCTCTGCGCTGATAATGAAATCAGAAGAACTGCCTTATGGGGTTGGACCAAAGGGACATCCAGCTCAGCACCCTATTATGGACAGTGGCAGGTAGCAGATGTAGTGGACACCTCCTTGAGACATACCCTACTTACCTGAAGGTCCCCCTGTCTCTTAGTGGCCATGGCCACTATATTTCGTTGGACCCCCCACTGTCATGGGTACTGGCTCTAGACAGCTGAACTTTGTCACATAAGAGAGAAAAAGCCAGGGGCCTCACCATGCTCATTGAACTCAAACTTGTCTCTATGACTTAGCGCTTTCTCATGGAGACCCAGAAACAAAAATGCTATATCCTTCCCAGATATTCCTATAGCGAGTGACTGGACAGTGTCTTGTTGCTGTTCCCCTTGCATTTGGGGGTTCTTACGGAGTATAAGGGCTGTCTAAGTGAAGAAACAGGGATGAGTGGGGTATGTGGTCAAGACTAGATTGTGATGGGACACAATACACAAAGGGATACAGAAAGTGGGGTACTGGAGCAAGCCAGTGCCAGAAGGGTACCAACAAATACTTGCTACAAGACAAACTTCTGGAGGACCATTAGATCTAGTTTAGGTCAAAGTACTCTTCTTTCAGCATTGCATCCTTTCCATCCTTCTATTGAAAAGGTACAATGTCTAAGGCATTGCAACAGAAGACTTGCTCTGTTATTTTTCTGTCACCAAAAAAATGGGAAAAAACTAAGAACTGGCATTTTCCAAGGGGTGCCTTAAGTCTAACTAGGAGTGCTTTGAGTCCAAAAAGGTTGAGAACCACTGATGAGCTGGGCGCACACCTTGCCTGGGACATTCTTTGGTGTAGTCTATATAAGACTGTGGATGTGAACGGATGTAGCTGTGTATTCTGAGACTGTAAGCAGCCTCCACACAGCCTGTTTGTTCCTGTAGATGGACCAAGAATTCCTATATCCCCACACAGTGCTTCTAGTGGTTAAAGCAAAGCTCCTGTGTTCTGTTTCCAGCTCTGAGTGGGGAATGTGGTCTAAAAGTGAAAGCAGAGGACTGGCAATTTGGGATCTTGGGTTCCTGTCCCAACTGTGAGAAAAAAGTGGGGTTTAGTGGCTATAATATGGGACCGGGAGCTAGGACTTCTGGGTTTTAGCTCCAGGAGGGAGAACAGTTTAGTGGTTCGAGTGGGGAATTGATGCTCTAGGAGATGCCTGGTCTTGACATGCCTGAACAAATTTCATTCTTGGGCCATCACAGTTTTGAACTCACTCTTTC
>NW_005842763.1:690391-701190 GCF_000455745.1 Alligator sinensis
CTTTTGACATCATTTTCCATTACAGACAGAAGTGGGAAAAATGACCTCATTGCCTCCTTGAGTAAATAGATCTCACCTCCTCCACAGAAATTAGTTGGTCAGGACCTATGGTAGGTGAATCAGAAAGTGGATTTATCAGTGGTTTACAGCCAAATTAAACAAGGAATAAAAGGAAAAATGAGGAGAAGGTTACCAGAGGGTACCAAGTCAGAGCCTGCAATCAAGAAAACTCACATAAAGCAGGGTGCTCAACATGTTGACAGACAAGCAGGAGGGAAGCTTCCAACTGGCTATTTCCACAAAACTGAGTTAGCCAGGTCCAGGTCTTCATGAAGCAGGGAGGGGGCCAAGGGTTAGCAGAGGAAGATGGCTTACTTCTGGCACCGGGACAAAGGAGCAGATGTGTTACTGCAGCCCATAGAGATGAATATAACTCTCCACATTGACCTACACATGCCGTTTGTACTGGCCGCACTGTGACAGTCTAAATGGCAAGGCTAAGCTATATCGGTAGGCGCACATGTTTGTGAACAAAACTCCATCCTCCATGTGGGGGTTGAGTGGGGCACTAAATGCTTCCTTACCTATCAGGGCTTCTAAGAAGATGCAGTTAAAGCAGTACAAAGACCCCATGAAGGCCAGCTGTAATTCATGCCAGCCATTGTTAATGTTCTGTGTCTGGCCAGGTGGTGGGAACAAGAAGACAGCTGGGCCCGCTGAGCTCTCTCCTGGGCTATGAAGGAGGGGGAGGGACCAGGGCTAGATTCTGGAGAGCTGGCAGGCTGAAACACACTCCTCTTCTCTAACAGCAGCCTGAAAAAAATGAACTCCTTTTTCCTCAGTGTGTGGAGAAGTATGTTTGGGGATAATTTTGCTATAGTGCTTTGTGTCCTAAAGGGAAGTTAAAGCTGGTGAAAGCTGTCACTTTAATAGCCTGAGAAACTGAACGTCTCTGCTTGCATCCCAAGCAAAGTCAGTAGGGGTAAAAGCAGGACCAGCTTTCCTGGCTCAGCCCTGCCAAAGGGTCTCAGCTCTGACTTGGAGCATGAAGCCCATCATTCCTCCCAGCAGTGCTGTGCTTCACATGCTCCTCCAATACATGGGTGCAGGACCTTCCCCCATACGCATATATTTTATCAGTGAGGGGTTCTTACATTGAAGAAGGAACCTTTTCAAAGGGTGAGGGAAGGAGGGGTTGCTTATAGCTTTGAATGTGCCTGAGCTCCCGATGACACTGGTGGCAGGGTCAGGGGGTCACAACACACCCATCACATTTTCTTGTGAAGAGAAAGCAGCAATCGCTGGATTTGCTGTCTGTTGTTCTTTGGTCCCAGATAACAGCTCCCCCAGGCAAAGTCTGTGAGTGGAAATGGGGCTCATGGGAGATGCACAACTGGAGCCTCCCTGGGGAGCTGTTTCGGGTTCTGCTTACTGGTGTGTTCCAACTTCAAGGGACTTGAAATAACTAGCATTAGTGCTGGGATGGGGGGAAAGGGAAATGCACCCAGAGTTAAAAATGTGAGGACTTCACATACAGCAGTTGGGTTTCATTCTGTGGCTTCTCACTTCTCAGAAATACTTTCTTCTTTTGGAGAGCATTTTCTCTTAACCCCAGGCTCCTGAGCTCCACTCCACAACAGAGCTCTGCCTAGTCACTCCAGATAATTTATCTGTTGAGGGCCAGGTGCTGCAGTGCTCAGACTTTGGAGAGTCCATCTTCCCATGCCTAAGCTGTACTGTGTGGAAAGCCTCCCCTAAGTCTCAGGCCAGGTGATGCCAGACTGCAGCTTACCTTAGAGACAGATCTTCAGAAATGTATAAAAGACTTTTCTGGGTATCAACAAATTGACATCATCCAGCTCTATGATTATCAGCTTTATCTGTGCTCTCTTTCCCAGGAGCATAGGGAGAGGATTGTCACAGGAAGAGAGAGAAAGGAGGGTGTGGAGAGGTAAAAGGAAAAAGAGCTATGGAAAGTAAAGAGCAATAGCTCTTTGTGGCAATTGCAGTGATATTTCTACCAGCAATCCCTGATATAATCTACCTGAAGTACTCCCACAAGGCTCCTAGGGTCAGACTAGTAGTTTTAGTAACTGAAGTTGACTATATCTTCTGTTTGTTACTCTGGGCTTCTAAAAGCTCTAGAGACCAAAGTCTATCGTCCTGCCACACCTGAGGATGTCCAAGTGGGAGTGATTTGGGATTCAAGTAGCTGTGAATGGCTAGGTCACCTGGGGCTGTATAGATGAAGGTTTTGGATATGAAGTTCTGAGCAGTGCAGCATGGGCTCAAAGGTTCAGTAGTGCCACCCAAACTTCTTTTTCCCTAGCTAATATCCCTTCCATCACTAGCCTCATACAGGAGCACTGGGCAATTAGAGATCATTCTGATATCAAAGCTCCCTCCAGACAGCACTATCCCCAAGCACTGCCATTGTGCTTCTGGGTACAGTAAGCCCAGAACCTGCTTTAGAGGCACTGAGGTCTGAGTTGAGATGAAGCTATGCTGAGGGACCAGAAGATGATTGCTGAGGTCAGAAACTGGCCCTTTGTCTAATTACTCCCACAGACATGTGTAGGCCTAGACACGTAATCACCGGACAGAGTCTGCATGCTCTATTCTCTCACTACTGACTCACAGGATAATGGGAAATAACAGTCCCACTCTACCAGTGTGATGAACATGAGGCTGCTCTTTGATGGTACTGGTGTAGTAGATGTAATTGGGTATTGGGACATTTGCTGATGATGACGTCCTAGGAAGTTTGGTATATGACTACATTAATTTAAATAAACAAGAGCATGACTCGGGATAAGACCATCCTCAATATGCCTTTGAGGGTTGTTACAAGACAATGGCAGAGCCATTGGTCCTGAAGATGCTGGCTTGGCCCTGAGGGCCTTGTTACATGTTATTTCTGGGTGGCTCCTGGAGCTCTTAACCCCTGGATTGCCCACATGTTAACACCTTTAAGTGGCTTAAAGCACTTGTTTATGTGGCTCAAAGTTACGCCACTCCAGGGCAGGATTATCTCTTGATTCACATAACTCAGCTCCTGTTCCGCATAACGCAGCCACTACCTACAGATGTACCGCTCAAACTGAAGGTGTGACTGCAAGCTAGTACTAAGCTGATCAACATTTGTGCGGCTCACAGTGTAGCGTGTAACAAGGCCCTTAGTGAGCCTGACACATTGGTTCTGGGCACAGTTGAATAAAAAGTGGCCCTTTTCTGTGGGGGTTGTTGAGCCTGACACCAAGCACATGTGCAGAAGCTAGACTTCCCTGTGAAGCTAGGCTCGCTGTGACAAAATATAAGGGTGTTCAGTAAGATAAACACACCAAGTTGAAAATTCTTTGTCTCTAAATGCTTTGTTTCTATTGTTAAGGCTAAAGAAACCCTACCCGGGCTACACTACCACACAGTACTGTAGTCCTGACCCCAGCCTAAGACCTGGAGAAGAATGTGATTCTGTGCCAGGAATGGTAAAGACAAAAGGCCTAACCATTTTAGGCCTTTAGGTATGTACTCAGACCAGAGAGGGGGCATATGTGCAGCGAGCTCCCAAACTGAGACCAGCATTTTAGTTTTGGTTTTGAGGGATCTTATTTTTTTTTAAAATGCTTATAGGCATGTAGGCAAAACTACTGGGGGCCCTCAGTAAGTCCATAGGTCAGAGTTGAAGGCATCATGTAGGGGTGGAGTGCCATCACAGAGAGGGATCTTTCATAAGTGTCACTGCAGTAGCCAGAAAATTCCCTCTATTGCTGTCAGCTCTGTCATTACAACTTGTCCTACTGTAAGGCTCATTTCAATAGCATCTACCATCACTTTTTTTTCTGAGTACTGCTAAGGAGCACTAGTCATGGCCAGGCATTGTACAAATACTGTGCAAACAAACTGTGCATGCCTCAGATAGCTTACAGGCATGAGGCTATGGCATCACCCATGAGGCCTGGTTACAAAGGTTCCCTCTATGAAGTCTATTTGTTCTGACTCATCTCAGTAGGACCCAGAGCTGAGGACCAGTCCTACAAGTTCTTTCTCTGGGGCTTGCTCTCACAGGCTTCATGTATCCAGTCCAGTCCCCTGGACAGTGCATGTGAGATCCATTCTGATAGGCTGAAGTCTCAGGCGCTTCACACATGCAGCTTAATTCTATAACCTACTTCCCCTTGCTTCCTTACAAGTCCTCCCACTGGGAGGGCTAGGAGAAAATACTGCCTGCTTCACTGAGGCAGTCTTCCTATAGGCTCCTCCAGTTCTCAAGCCTTCTCCAGTTCAGTGCTGTGACAGGGACACCTCTCTACTGGTTCCATCTCAGCTATGAGCAATGCGTTTGTGGTGCCCACCTTGTCATGTGATTGGGCTGCCAGCCAGAGCGCCCTGCTTCCATCCTCTCTGCTCAGCTGCAGTAAGTCAACCTATAAAAAAATGCTATGCTTGGTGAAGAGAGAACTGGAAACAGAGTGCATGCATACCAGCACTTCTTTCCCTGGACATCATCCAGCTCCAAACCCAGAGCAGCTCAGCAGAGAGGATCATATACTAATTCAGGGCACAGGGTAGCACTACAGAACACACTGCTGCCCTTTCCTTTTTTGGTGGGGCTGAGAGAAAATGCACAAAGAGTCTCCAGCACAGTTGAGAGCATGTTGTTTTTGTGGGGTTGGAGTTAGGATGTCCCTTATGATTTGTTGAAGGGTCATTGGCTTGGGTTTTGACTCAGCTGCTGTATCAGAAGAGGGGCATTTTCTACTCTAGGTTCTAGACAGTGGAGAAGCAGGTCTCTAGTCTGCTGCTCTGCATGGGCAGTGTACTAAATAGTGAGCAATACACCTGGTGAACAAGGGGTGGCAGAGGGTTGGAAGGGGAATCCTACCTGCTTCCTATCAGACACGAGTGGAAGCTGAGAGCAGCCACCTCTAGGGGAAGCTGTTTAAAGAAGGGAAACTCTGGGGTTGAGGAGCTTTCAGAGTGCAATGAGGAAGTATTTTGTAGACAGGTCTACACGAGATACTGGCTGTGCAGTCACTACTGCACAGTCATTTAATGTTTGTTTATACAAAATGACTGCACAATAACTGGAGTTACTGTGTAGTTGTGCATAGGAATGGCTGTTTTGTGATGTTGACTGCACAGTAGCTCGTGCCTACTGCGTAATAACATTGTGTCACGCTTCCTGCCACATGACACTACTGCGCAGTAGTCACGAGCTACTGCGTCGCATGTAGATGTGGCCTGTGTGCTTCCATCACACTATTCTCTCATCTCTGACCCATTCCAGCAGGCCCAGGTCACTGGGCCAGGGCTTCAGCAGCTGAGCAATCTGAGCTTCCTGACGCAGTGGTGAGTCCTGCACTGACTATTCTACTTGACAGGGACTGAGGGCTGATTCGCAAGGTGCTAGCTGCAAGCTTCTGCCTATGACTAAGCCTTGCTCACAGACACTTTTTCCTGTCTACAGACGGAGCCCTCTGCATAGCACCTGACAGTCTGGAGGCTGCAGCCTGAACCATGACCCAGCTGGTATTTAGATGGCCTTCCCAGCCAGCCAGCCAGCCAGCCAGGCCTTTTAAAGGTGCCAGCTGTACCTACATCCCAGCTGCTAGGCCTTGCTTAATATTTTACGAACCAGCTCAGCCAAGGTGGCAGACATTCAAGCCCTTGGGTGGAGTTGGAGGTTTTCCAGGCAGGGCAGCTAGGAAGCCATTTGGGATGAACGACGGTAACTCTACTTTTGGCTCTGGGCACTCAGGACCACCCTTAGAAAAGGCCAAATCCCACATGTAGGCTACTGGCAACTCGCATGACGGTGAAGTCACATATTGCATGTAGACCATACTAAGGGCATTTGAAACATGAGTGTCTGTACCAGAATGCTTGTTAACTCATGATAAGTGTCCTCTGGGCATCTCAACTTCAGGTGAAGGTTAATGTTAGACCATGCTACCTAGTTCATGTTAGGGTAACTTCAGTCTGCTTCATGGAGATAAAACAAGCAATTTAAGGTCCTCCAGCATGCCAGGATGCACTGCTTCTAGCCCCATCCAGAGCAGGAATAGAGCCCCGGTGTCCTGGCCTCTAGCCATGCACCTGTTTGCCAGCCCTCTAGTGGCAAGTCAGAGCCATGTAGGGAAGAAGCGGTATTTACCTTTAACTTGTGACTGCTCACAGCACATTCTGACTTTAACACTGCTTAACACTCCCCAGACTTATGCTCTAAATGTAACATGTAACTTCACCCTCAATATGCATCTGCCTTAGATGCAGGGTGTGTCTTCCTTCTCCCCTATCTTTTGTCTTTGTAGTAACTTAAATAGCTACAAGAAGTAACAGAATAAATTCTTACATCTGACACTGGGCTAACAACAGAGAGTCATTTAACTTTGATATTTTTTCTATTGAAATGAAGCACCCTTGGATAAAGAGGTAGTTGCTGTTCATGCAAACTATTTTTTCCCCCAAGCTTGAATCCCAGGGAGGAGATAACTAAGCAGTGATCAGGGCTTCACCTGACAAAGAAGTTGGTTGATAAAAATAAAAAAGCCCTTTCATCAACTGTCTGAGGCAGAGAGAGGGAGAAAAGAATGGAGCACAAAGCTGTGTCTCCAAGTAAGAAAGTTTCCATGTTCTGGAAAAGAAGTCATGTGTAAGAGAGAAAGGCTCCTGGAATCCCTGAAAGACCCTGACCTAAACCTAAAGTCTAAGTCTAAGGTCAGGAGCAGGGAGGAAACTGAGGCAGTGCAATGTGTACCAGTGTTTTATATTTTTTGTCTAGATCTGTTTGCCTCCTGTGCTAGGCAAAGTAAATAACAATTATGTTTAAAAAACTGCAGAATATCTTGTAAGTTGCATCAGCTATCATGCTGTCAAGTATACCTACAGGCTCAAAGCTCTGGGAAGGGGTGTGCTTCTGCAACAAGTGTCTCAGGATGGTCCTCATGGCCATGACCAGCTGGGCCATAGATCCTGCTTCCGTGGAGAGGTAGGAGACAGTGTTTACCAGGGAGACAGGACTGTACTGAAATCTGGAAAAATGTAAAAGCCCTTGGGATAGTGTGTTTGGATCCAACATAGCATCCTGGTGGGAGTGCTTTACCAGGACAGCTCCTGACTCATTTCTTTTGGGTGGGGGCTAAGTCATTACTCCTCTGTTGGGTGAGATACAGGTGCTCAGCTGTGGGCTGATGGCTCAGGGCTGGGTCCTGCTCCTCTTTGGCCTGCCACATGCTATTGATGCTCTCATCATATTCTCTCTGTTTATCTCCCTCATCTCCATCAAGATCATGGCCCAGCATTGCAGAAGCGGTGACAGCACATGGGCAAGTTTTTCTTTCGTACAGTTGTGACTGCATAAAATGCAGACAAGAATCAGCCCTCAGAGAAGAATCAAGCCTCAGGTGCTGATAGGGAACTGTAGTGATAAAATTTAAAGACATGTTCTTACGTAGAAGACTACATAAGTTGGGAATTAAAAGATGGTTCCTCAGTTAGGGTAGTTAGATAGGGAGAGACCAATGGTCTGCGGAGGTGGCCTACTGCTCTACAATAACATTCATTATTTAGTTCTTCTCATTCATATACGTCTGTATTTATTGAACCCAGTGATCACTATGGGAACAAAGATGGCTGCTGCTGGCGTTTCAGATGTGACCTAAATCATGTGCCTTATTGATCAGTAAAATTGTCTCCTCCAAAGGGCAGGAGTTTGCTGTGATGAAATTTCTGACTTTTACCACAGACTTGCAGGCTAAGATCTTGGAGGGCAGGGAGCAGCTCTCACTGGCTGTGTCTACATGAGACGCTTACTGCAAAGTAGCTCTTTACTACTGCACAGCAGCGTCATCAGGCATGAATTGTGCTGCAATGCTACTGCACAGTAGTAACAAGCTATCACGCAGTAAGCACCACTAGGCAACTGTGCTGGGATGCTACTGTGCAGTAATGCCAATTACTGCACAGTCATTTAGTACTTGGTTATGCAAGTACTAAATGACTGTGCAGTACCAACTGTGCAGTGGGCATCTGGTGCAGATGTGCCCACTGAGAGGCAGACTGTGATAGGAGAAGTCACCACCTGCAAGCCTCTGTGGGAAGAGACGCTCTGCACCAGGGGAGACAGAATGGGGTATAAGTGTATGGGACTGAGCAGCAGGGAGGGTGGCTGCTGGGCCATGACTGAGTACAGATGATTTAGTGCCCTCTCCATTGATTATCAGCCTGTTTCAGGGTCAAGTAGCCAGGTTGCTTTCTGGGAGGGTTTTCACAGAGGCTGGTTTTCATTTAACTCTTTGAAGATGGTGTGTTTTGTGCTAGTCTTGAGACCTGCTAGGAGGAAACTTCATTGCTGAGAAAACTCTCCCCCTCCAGCTTTGCTATTGACTCCGTGGTCCCTATAGGTTAACAGATGTCAGACTGAGGAGTGAAAGTTTGTGTTGAAGAGCTGCCAAGTTCTACCCCAGAGGTGGCTGCAGTTTGCTGCCAGAAAGTTTGTGTGCGCGTGCACATGCATGTGCATGCAGTAGTCTTTCCTCCCCCAGAATGATGGGAGCTCTCTAGTTTTGTTTGGTTTCAATTGGCAGCCACGTGAAGAGGGTACTGAAGTGGAAAGAACTAACTTCACCTCAGCAGGTGGGGATGGTCATGATCCTCCCTGATCCGCAGATGGAGGAGTCGGCCTCTACTGACTGAGACGGAGCTTAGTGAAGAGACACCATGTGGGATCCTTGGATTTCTGGAGCACAGGGTGCTCCCTTGCCTGCCTTCAGCTCCAGGGTTGAGCCCCTCCCTGTCAAACATGACACATAAGTGTGTTAGGGGCTTGATCCATTCATATCTGGATCCACACAAATTAAACCAGCAGGGATGTTTGCAGACCTAGTCTGACTTTACCATGCAGAACAGAACCCAGGAGTCCCAAAGCCCCAGCCCTGGCTCTCACCACTAGCCCACACTCCTGAGCTTCTGTGCTGGTAGGGTTAGGGCTGCCTCTTTGATCTAAGAAGTTGGAAGCACAATGCCCTAAAGAGGCCTCAGGGAATCAATCCCACCAGAATGCTTTCTTTCAGGGGCTTTCTCCAGGTCTCTAGTTCCCGGAGGCAGGCTTGGCCAGTTCCCCTGAGGTTTATGTGAGCTGCTGTGACAGACGCTGGGTCTCCTGGCTCTTGCTGCTGTGGCAGCCCTAGTGTTCCCTGTGCTGGTGAGGCTGAGCTGAGTCATGGGATGTGTGCAAACGCACGCCAGGCTCTTACGATGCAGGGATATGAAAACAGCCCCGTTCTGTGGAGTTAACAGTGAGTCTGGAAGCCTTCGTTAAAGTCTGCACGTAAATCAGCCATCTGGCCACCCACCAGGTGCCTTCAGTGCTGAATCACAGATGTTGAGTTTGGGTGGGGGAAGGAGGGCTGGCTGCAACTTCCTTTCTGCACTGTGCAGCCCCAAGCATGCTTTGCATGATAACAGCCTCACTGCCAATGTTTAAACTTGTTTACATGGGCACCTATCCTGACAAGCTGGGATCCTAGAGAGACCCCAGGAGCATAGGCTGGGGCATGGGGTCATCCTGCAGAATTTTAGGTTATTATAAAATGCTGAACCTTGATGATCATTGATTTGACATTGATTTCTGGTGATGATTCTTTCCCTCTTTTCCACCTCTTTGTGATGCTGCAAAAATGCCTAGGAGCTAATGTGGGAGGGAAGAGGAAGCAACTCCATTACAGGTGGGGCTTGTAAAGCATCTAGGGGCCTGAGTGCTTCTTTGAACATATGGGGGTTCCTGCAGGCTTTCACCCTCTCTCCACTTATAGTGGGGTATTTGTCAGCTCAGTGGGGTGACTTGCTCTGTCCCTCTGGTGTGGGCTCAGAGGATTCAGGAGCTGTTTGTACCACAGCTTCTCTGTAGAGGCAGGCAGCAAGATAATCCTTGCTTTTGTGGTAGTTTTAGGGGGCATCTCACCCACTTTCCCTCTGCCTTGTAGGGTCCCTGACACTTCATTTCCTCTTGCCCACTCCCTAACACTTCACCCTCCACACTTGATTCTTTCACACACACACTGGGCTGGAAAGGATTGAGGGAGGAAAATAACTGCGCCATTTTCACCTGTGTCAGGGTAATAGTAAGGGCAGGAGGCAGCTGTTCTCTTCTTCCCTTAGCATATTTACTCTGCAGAGATCAGCAGCTGAAGTAGGGGGAAGGAAAAAGCCTTTGTACCAGGAAGCTGGTTTTGTAGGGACTTCTCCTTCTCACAAACAAATAGCTCTTGGGTTGTAACTGCTACTGGGGTGTGAGCACCTGAAGCAGGCTTGCAAAGTTTGGGACTATCCCATACCAAATGGAAGTATCTGCCGTTAGCAATAATGTCACTAAATAATGCGCATGTTATTGTGAGACTGCAGCAAGCAATCCCTGAGGAGAGGTAGCAGGGCTGGTACTGTTGGCCTGTATGTAGGCTTCCAGCCCTTGGAGTTATGTGACTGTGCCAGAATTTTGGCTGTCATGAATGAAAAATGTAAGACTCTCGCCCTTGTGCTTGTGACCTGCCTGTAGTTGACAGAGAGCCTGCAACTGTGGCTCTGGGACATCTCAACTACCCCATGCATTTCAATAGGGTGTTAACTCCAAAACCCACAGCCATGCCTCTTGGTGGGCAGGCCACTAACAACCCCTCACCAGAGGACTCTGGGGGTGGCCATAGAAGAGTACAGCCCTGGCTTGTTGCCCAAGGTGCTGGGAAATGGATTGGGGGCTGCCTCTTCTGCCACTTGGGGGGATAAAGGACTTTTGTTACTCATGG
>NW_005842763.1:701221-709561 GCF_000455745.1 Alligator sinensis
AGACCCCCTCTTTTTAATACTACTCTGTGTGGAAATACGGGACTACAGGAGCCCTGCATCATGTCCCCAGGTTGGCTCAGTTCACCTTCAGGAGGGGAGGGGAAAGTAGTAGAAGCTCCGAGACTTGGAGAACTCCCATCATTTTAAGCTCCTGCCCCCTTATACCTTCCCTTTGAGACTACCTAAACTGCCAACCTACTAGCCAAGCTGCACTGGGCTGCCTCCCCCTGCTCTAGGCATGTCATGGGAACACAGGACGATAGGGGGGTCTCCCAGGCCATCAAATCCAGTCAACGTCTCCCCTCCAGTTCAGGGGTCCCAAAGAGAGATCAGAATCTCCTTTTCTCCTCTGAAGGGGCCAAGTATCCCCCATCTCCTCGTGCAGCACTGCCTGCTCCTCAGATGAGAAGAGTTCATGTCCTGCCTCCATTTTCTTCATCACTCTGAGCCTGTGGAAGGGTTATATTGATACCCTGTCAGTACGCGTGCCATCTCTTCACAGCATGGAATAATGACCCTGGCTTCTGCTTTTTGTGTGCTCCATCACGTTCTGCTCCCTCCAGACCAGAATAAGTGTATTAAGAGCCCCCACCAACCCTAGTCCCCAGAGGTTACTAGAGCAGTGCCATTCCCACTGGGAGCTGCTCCAAAACATCAGATTTCCAGTCTCTTGTTCTCTGAGATGGGGCTTTCTGAGCTGCCAGCTGTGGGAAAGGGGAACAGGCTGAGGCTTGTTTGGCTGTGCTTGTTGGAAGTAGAGGGGATTTCAGTTGTGTCCGGCAAAGAACTGCACGTCCGATATCACTCCATTGGAGCCCAGTCACTCAGCAAGCTCCTCTGCCTTAGAAAGGATGGATATGTGGAATTTGGTCCCTGTTGGCTCAAAGCAGTGCTGTGCGTGACCTGTCCCTATTTCAGTCCTGGACATGGCACTATGAGTCTTATGGGTAAAGGGGCTGACACTGTATGGGCACTCACTGCAAGCAGGGTGAGTGCATCCTGAAAGCTAAATCAGCCAGATAGAGCACATGAGGACAGAGAGAACAGGCAGACTGTGTAGTTTTGGCTCCTTAGAAAGACCTTTCTGTCCCTGACTCTGTCAGTTGTCAGCTGGAGTGAGGCACTGATCGGATTTGCATCACTGGACCCTCGCTTTAGGTCGGCTCTTGGTGGGTGCACGGTATCTTGACAGTGAGGGGCCTATCAGGCTGAGAAAAAAGGCCTCCCCTAGGGAAGTAGTGTAAGCCTTTTGCTTGAGTCATTTCAGCCTGGCCAGGACACAGTAATATCAGGCGTGCTACAGGAAATGGTCCTCCTCTGGGCCAGGAGGATGGAGCAGCTGTGACCTATGAGCTCTCAAATTTCCCTGCTTCTGATTCTCCATGTTGATGAGCTCATCAAGGACAGCGGCCAGTGCCTGGGGTTTGGCTGTGTCTCTGGCAAATATGAAGTGACCCAGGTGCTAGCTTATCCTCTTTCAAGGTGGGGATATGTGTGGGGGTAAATGTGGCTTCATCGAATCATAGAAAATTAGGGACCTCAGGAGGTCATCTAGTTCAACCCCCTACTCAAAGAAGGGCCATCCCCAACTATATCATCCAAGCCAAGAATTGTCTAGCTGGATCTTAAAAACCACCACCTCTTTGGGTAGCCTGTTCTAGTGCTTTGCTACCCTCCTCATGAGAAAAGTTAGTTATTAGGAAAAACTAAATTTCCCTCACTGCAACCTGAGACCATTGCTCCTTGTTTTATCATCCACCACCACCACTGAGGAGTTTAGCTCCATCCTCTTTGTAACCACCCTTCAAATAGCTGAAGGCTGCTATTAAATCCCTTCCCAGTCTTCTCTTCTCCAGACTAAATTACCCCAGTTCCTTTAGCCTCTCTTCATAAGTCATGTTCCCTAACTATTCCAATGCCCTCCACTGGACTCTCTCCAATTTGTCTATATCCTTTCTATAGTGAGGGGCCCAAAACTGGACACAGTACTCCAGATATGGCCTCACCAGTGCAGAATAGAGGGGAAGAATTACTTTCCTCAATCTGCTGGCAATGCGCCTATTAATGCAGTAATAATGATTCATTTTTCAGTAATAAGGTTTAATAAAAGTGATAAGAGAAACAGTTGCATAGTCAAATGATTCTTCTGGGCCATGCAACTATCATCCCTTACAGTGATTGCGCTGCTTGAATCATAAGGTAAAGACTGGGGGTCAGGGGCCCAGGGACTCAAAGGTACATGGGTGCTTGACTTCCATTGAAAGTAGTGCTGCAGTATCTCAGCTTGGCAAATGTGTCTTTGGTTTCCTGGTACCATAGGTGTTTGCTGACTTCAGGTGGGACCCGGAAGGATGTCAAGAGACTACTGCTTTCCTCTGGAGGGCATGAACTTTGTCTCATTGCCAAAATGGTCAAAAGGGGTACAAGGAGTTGCATACAAGAGAGGGTGATTCTCCAGTAGTGTTTACCCAAAACTCTCAAATCCAGCAGGTTCTAGATCCTCCCTGATTCCCACAATCCCTTTTACAGGAGATCTGGTTCACTAGGCCTTGGGGTATGTGATCTCTGTTTCTCCTTCACAGCCCTTTACCACTAAAAGTGGGCTCTACTTGAGGTTAGCCCACAGTGTGGGTTCACAGAGGGATGGGACTATGGGTTTTTGGCAGAGAGGACCAGGGAAAACTTGCTGAGTACCTAAGCAGCCTCACCACCATCATTCATATTTTCCTTTATGAAAAGCTGCATGTGACTGCAAGAATGTAGAGAGGGAGTGCAAGTAGCAGGTGTTAAGGGCAGCTGGGGGTGTTTGCACTTCACAGTTCCAGGCTGCAGGGTATATCCCTGAATTTCCTCTGCCACCTCTGCCTCCTCATCAAAGGTTCATGCAGTCCTCACAACACTTGAAGCCTGCTTATCATTGGAGCCACCTCCAGGAAATGCATTTTACATAGAAGGACCTCCTTTCACCAACAGGCTCCATCCTGCCAAAGGAACAAAATTCCTGTGCTCATTCTTTCTAGGGCCCAGCAGCCTGCTTAGTGGCTGAGCTCCAGTGGAGTGGTATGAGGCATGCAGCTTTTTGCTGGAGGCCACTGAAATCCCCTCTACTTCTGAAAGGCCCAGTCCAGACAAGCCCCAGCATCCTCCCTTTTCCCACAACTGGCATATTTTGGTTTCCATTTGAATCCAGAGTTTACAGCACCTGGTTGTTGTGGTTACTGCCTCCTGATGCAGCCCAACCCTGAGAACTAGGGGTGGTGCTGGGTTGAGCTCAGCTTCCATGAAGGGAAGCATGCCACATATTCATCCAAGCTGCCAACCTGAGTGCCTTGCACATGGGCAGGGTCTCTTCACCTTCCTCTTGCTCCGGTGCAGGGACTATCCCACAGGAAGCCAGGTGGAGAAAAAGGTTCCTTTAGCATGAACAGCACAAAGAAGCCAACCATGTGACTGCCAGCCAGAGATGACCACAGTTTGGCCATCCATGACATTTAGAAGCAGCTCAGCCCTGATCTGAAACAAGATGGAAATGTTGCTTAAAAGAGCTCCAAATAAGAGCAATGACAGAGAAGTACCTTTAGGAATGTGATCCTTACTCCAGGACCCACCACTCCCGGCCTTGCTGAGAGATCACTTATTACTCTGATCAGATTATACCTTGGCAATGTAGCAATGCTGCAGTCCCTGAGCTGATTCTCTGTGTCCCATAGGAGGACCGAGCACTGTGGCCAGCTCGGAAGGGTGGGATGGGGGAGCAGGTTGTGTGTGATCTCAGGTGATCTGTATGAAGCCCTGTCTCCTCCTCACTGTGCTTGAGGTTGGCCGGTCCTATCTGTTTGCCTTCACTGACTGAGAGGCTCTCTCTCTCCAGCTGGGCAGCAATTAACCTGTGCCTGATTCAGTCTTGTGGTCCTAAAAGGCTGCAGGTTGTTATTATGGGCAACAGCAAGCTTCTCATGAAGGACTTGGATTGCTCAGCCTGGGCTTGGGATCTGCCGACAAACCAGTTAGGTTCAACAAGGCTGAGAAGCTCATCTCCTGATACAGTTTTCCATTGTCCACTGCCTGATCTTGGTGATCCAGTTGATCATCTGGATCCAGATGCACAGCCATGGAAACAGCCGAAAACAGCTTCAGACTATCAGAAAATCAGAATGTCCTGTCGAAATTAGAGTAATCTAGTACAGAGGGTAGTAGCCTCCAAACTTTGTGTGAGTCTCTGTCTAGGAATATTCCGTTATGATGCAGTATTACATAATAAGGGGCTCTAAGGAAATGATGGTGGTGGGAATTTTAACACTTTTATCGGAGGAAGTTACATGTCAGACTCATTGAATCAGTGCAGCAGGAGATGGAATCACAGACTAGCTGGGCTGTTGGTATTTTCTGATACAGCAACCCTCATTCGCCTGTCCCAGCTTTATGTTTATGAAGGATGTTTGCAGACACTGCAACTGCCAGGGACACTAAAGTACATTAGGAGGACCACAGCTTGGTTGGGACTAATGAGAAGGAATCAGGAAGAGCATTTATTTCCTGAGGATTGCCCAGGCATACTGTCTGCTTGCAGTATTTCTCTCTTTGTGACTGTCAGTTGTTCCCATAAGAGTGACTGGTCTCCATGAGATAAGCCAGGTGGATCTCACTTTCATTTCTTGTGGGCATGTGACAGGTCCCCTTCCCCGCACTGATGTCAGCTCTGCTTGACATTCTTGTTGTCACTGTAACCAGAGAAGCCAAGGGTGGAAGGGTTGTGGAGAGCAAGCTCCCTTCTTACTTCAGTGGGGTCCTTCCAGGTCAGAGTCGAGGAGCATAAGTCATGGGTCTTGCCTAGGACATTAGTTCCTGCAGCTGACTGCTGCTATCTTTCTTCTGGAGTGGGTAAATAATGGAGGCTGTCAGGCTCCAAGGCTGTTCTTTTTATTCCTTATATACTTCTTTTAACTCACATCTCTCGGTGTGTGTCTACATTGTCTTCATACGTCTACATTGTAGTCATATATATGCTGCAGCTTGGGTAGACATACCTGAGTTAGCTTTACCCTAGCAAGCACACCTACCGATAGCAGGGCAGCTGCCATAGCATGCAGCTCAGCACACATCAACCACCTGAGTATTTACCCAGCTTCTTTTGTGTGCTTTGCATCCTGCATTGAGCTCTATATTGCCATAACTACACTGTTAGTGCCTAGCTGGGGAGCTCTACACCAGCTGCAGTCACAGCAATGACTACAGGGTAGATGAACTCTCTGTTCAAGCCACCATTGGGGCTTGAAGAATTCTGGCAGGAAGAAAGCCGACCATTAACTCCTGCCCAGTAATTTTTTTTTACAAGACATTGTGAGCTATACCCAGCCATTGTCTAGGATTATTGTTGTACTACAGTAGGTTTTAGAGCTGGCTGCCTGGGCACAGTCTGGGAGGGCAGGGAGGAAACCCTCATCTCACATCAATCAGCTGAACTTTTTATTTTACAGCTCATGCTGCACGGCTCTTCCAAGAATGAATAAACCTAGCAGAGTACAGCTGGCAAGGCTCTCACCATCTAATTCATTCCAGATGAGGATCATATGTCATGCTTTATAACTAATGATATATTTGATGAGATCCTTTAGGAGTCTCCAAAGATGAGCAGGAAAAAAAGGAGAAACATGAAAACAGGCAGATCATACCAAGAGCCTTGATGGTGTTGCCAGCATCACCTGGTGAATGCTTGTCTAGTGGCAGGGTCTCTACTTGTTCCCTGTGTCTCCCCCCAGATCAGCAGTATTTGGCTGTTCTGGAAGAGTTTGGCACTCAGCCTTGAGCCTCCTAGACATATCTTGGGCACATGTGTGTGTGCACGTGTATGTGTATGAGGAATGCAGCTAGAAATATAATAAAAAGGTCCTGACCATCCCATCAGATACACCTAAGTCCAAGAGAAGCTACAAGAAGGCCTAGACAAGTTCAGGTAAAATGAAGTATTTGCCCCTACCCATATGCAAACCCAAACCCTAACATTTGTAGCAGGAGGGTGTGAACATGTGCAGGCAGCCCCCTTCTGCAAGGACCTGTTTGAAACTCCTGCTCCTCCTGAATCTTCACCAATGCCCAAATCAGTTTTACCTGCCCAGCAGTTCCCTAGTTTAGGTGCATATGTGGCCCTCATATATCTGTTTCTCTCAAGATCCATAACATGCTTTTTATCACAATGCCCCTGTGAGATTAGGCAGTGTTATTATCCTCGTATTAAAGAAAGGGAGCAAAAGCACAGCAAGACCCAGGTGCACTCAGATAGGTATTTTGGTGCCTAGCTCTTATTTAGCTGACTAACTTCCCATTTAAATAATTGGGAAATTAGGCACCTAAATACCTTTGCAAATCTGGACCTAGGTGACTCACCCAAGGTCACACTGGGGTCTTGTAATAGAGCAAGGACTCAGACCTGTGACTGTCAAGTCCTAGGTTAGCACTTCGCTTACTGGACTGTCCTGGCTTTCAGCTTCATTTTTGCTTTACATTGCAGTAATACAGGCAACCTGGAGTTCTGTTTGCCTATTATTTGATAGAGCAATTTTGGGGGTCCTCTTTTAGTCCCCATCCAGCCTCCTCCTTCTCATGCCCCTTTGTAGCTGCCTTCTGGAATTGTTAACCTCTGAACTTTTCGCTAATCCTTGGATTAGCCATGTCACAGGTTATCTGATAAGGGTCTCACCACCCTTTGTGCCATCCCAAAATCCCTGACAAACTCCTGGGGGGTCCAGAAAGCTAGGTGCCATCCCACCATATGAGGGAGGAGATGTGCAGCAATGGGGGTTGACAGGACTCTGATAACCCCTGCTGGGTAGTAGTAACCAGAGAAACAATCCTGGAGTCATCTGCCTCTAATAATGATCTCCCAGAGCAGGGAGAGCAGAGCAGGACCTCAGCAAATAGCTAAGCTGCCTTGGGAAAAGAAGGAAACAGGGTCCTATGGTCTCTTGTGCCCATCTTATCCTTGGTAGCCTGTGCCACTTTCTCTTTATAGAAGGGGGAGGGTGAAAAGAAAAAGTGGAGACCTTACATTACAGTAGACTGTTGCTGATAGCTGCAAATCTTTTCTGTCCCTGAAGGTTAAACCTAATGCTGATGCCCTGAGGATTAACTTATTTATAACTTGATCATTTCTGTTTTTTAGCTCTGGAGGGTGTCTTAAGGTAAAAGGAAACTCACTCTCCCTACTGTGTCTTGAGCATCCACAGCCTATTCAACAGGGTCCCCTCCTCCTTTTCCAACTTAGAGAAGACGACCGAAGAAGAGATGATAAAGGCCTATAAAAACATGAATGGCATGGAAAAAGCAAATAGGGGTTTACTATTTGCTCTTTCTCACAACACTAGAACTAGGAGAGGTATGGTGAAGTTTTAGGTAGCAGGGTTAAGACAAAAGGACGCTATTTTTCACACAGTGTGTAATCAATTTGTGGAATTCCTTGCTACAAGATGTCGCAGGGGCTAACAATTTCACCAGGTTCAGAAGAGGACTGGACAAATATATGTAGGACACATCCATCTGTGGGTATGCAATGTGACAGTTAGAGGGGTAACTGCCAAATTAGGACTTCCTAGACCTCTGAATGCTTGAAGATGTAAGAAATAACAGGCAGGCATGCAGATTAGTTTGAACAGACCCTTTTTAATGCTCTTTCTTTCAGCATCCACTCTGTGTTATTGTGAGATCAGGGATACTGAGCTAGGATAGTGAGAAGGATACCTTATAGACTAACCAAAGTTGATCTGTCTCTCTAGCTGCTATATATAGCGTCTACTTTGGTTAAGTGACAGATAGCTAGCTAGCTAGCTAGTTAGCTAGCTGATCTTACCCCGTGTGTGTGTGTGTGTGTGCACGCACGCACGCACACACACACACACTTTGGTTAGTTTATAAGGTGCAAATCTACCCTTCTACTTGACTTCTGACTAGTATGTTTAACTATGTCTTTCAGTAGAGCCATGCTGACCTGCACCAGTTGCAGCTCTGGACCACACTGTATAAAATTCTGGACTGACCCTGGTAAACCCCTCACACGGAGCCTGACTATCCTCTCACTCTGGTGTGGTTCCTTTGATTTCAGTGGAGTGACTCCAGCTTTTCTCCAGTTTATCCAAGAGGAGGATGATATCAAGGGATTGGAGAGAGCCACTTGAACAATCCATGGTGCCTCATTGCACCAGGAAGGTGGTTGGAACTGAAGAATGGCCATTTGTGTTCTCTGGATGGGCTTGGTCCCTTGTAGCAGGGCTGTACTGACTTTGGTTGCCCTCAGGGCACTGCTTGTAACATTTATTTCCCCCCAAGCTAGCAGAGCAGCTCTTTCCC
>NW_005842763.1:709592-713962 GCF_000455745.1 Alligator sinensis
TGCTTTCACTGTGCCCTGAGCTGAGAAGGGTGAGGCTGATGCCATCCTCCCTTGGGCCAGGTAGTGAATGGAAGCTGTATGAGGACCAACTAGAGCAAACAGTGCAATATGAGCTGGCAGTGTGTTTACATATCTCCCTGTCACATCAAGATAGGGAAGGGCTGAACGATGTGATGTAAAGCCTGATGCCTGGGCTAGGGAAGAACAAACGTACAAAAGGGAGGGGAGTGCAGAGGTGACGTCTGTGCCCTGTGACGTTCCATGTGCGTGCAGGATGTTTTGATTACTAAGTGTCAGCCACACAACTCATACACTCACTGAGATGCCAGGAGAGGGAGGGAAAAAGGTAGGCTGCTGCGCTGTTTTATTTGATAACTTCTCTGCCTCCATGACATGCAGACACCCAGACAGGAACATGTACATGACATGTAAATACACTTTGCGGTTATGGACAGTGGTTATGGCTGACCTGTTCAGAGAGAAAGAGAGGGCCAGGCTCTGTTGATCTAGGATGTGACTCAGGCTGACACATCCTCTAGTGAGACCTTGTACAGGAGCAGCCAGCCAGGACCTGCCTTTTGGTTCGCAGTCCCAGGTACCTGCCCACACTGACTGGCACCAAAGCACATCACCTGCATCTTCCAGCCAGTTGAAGCCCTCCTGCTTGTCTCAGCAGTCTGTGGTGCTGGACTGATTGCTGGTGTTTTCAGTCTCCATCCTGTCCTCACCCTGCTGAGGAGCCGTGGACTGACCCAAGACTCACAGGATATGATAAAACAGGCAACAGTGGCACCTTGCACACGTATGGAGCATCATCTAGAACACACATGACCTCATCAGCCCTTCCTCTGTTTGCGCTTTCTTGTTCTTACCTTGTCCCAGTATTTTGAAAGTACTGAGAACTCACTGATATCAACACATGGCAGGGAGTTCAGATAAGAAAAACCCAAAGGGCTAATGAACCTGCAGGAAGGAAGGCATGGGGGAAATTGATCTCTCTTGCCACAGGGATGACTCAGGAGACACATAACTGTCACTAATATGTCAAGGGTGAAAACTCCAAGTAGGAAGAATGAACTATTAAAATAATAAGTAATAAAGAAGAGTATGGGTAAACCAAGAAGCTATGGGTAATGGAGTGAAAAAGGACACTTGGGCTGAATACCAGGAAGCATTTCCTAGTGGGTAATGAATGTAGGAGGCATCTCCTAAGCCAGAGGCAGGAGTTCCCTGATTTGGAACATAGAAAACATAAAGCACTGCAAAGTTACTCAAATAGAAGATTACCCTGATAAGACAACCTCCCAATAATTAGATGATATATATGGACAATTTATACATTTGTTATATTTTTTCAGGTATAGAATTTAAGAATTGGAGGTTTGCATTGAATTTTTCCTTCTCTCACTGCTACAGCAGGGAAAATAAATCTGGAGGGTCAGGTAGCCCCTTTGGTCTCTGCTTCCCCCCAGCTTTTTCTTCTGGATGTTCCTTCTGCCTCTCCTTACTGTGAGACCCTGCTGTCCCTGAGCACATGGAAGTGAGGAGCAAATTTGAAAACAATGACCTTAAAATTAAACATGGCTGTAGCATTTTTCATATAGTACTACCCATACACTTAGTTTATCCAGAATTAATGCACACTACCTTTTTTTTTGAAACTGCTGCAAGTTTTAGTGCAGGTACTCCATAAACACACTTTTGAGCAACACTTTGGCACTTACTTGTGTATAGTACAAATTTTTCTTTAACAAAATTTCATTTCCAGGGCAAAATCAGTTAAGTTCCAAATCTCATCTGAGCAGAGCTCAATCATTCAAGTCTGTGTGGTGCTACTACTGGCAATTATCCTCCCTCCCAGACTCATGATTCTGGGGCTTCAGATACTCCCACAGCCATAGCAGGCATCCTATGTGCAAGCCCAAGGCCAGAGATTTTGGAGTTCAGATGCCCCCTACTCTTGCTTGCCCCTAGTCAAAAGGCTGAAGGAGTAAGGAGTAAGGACGGAGTAAGGAGTAAGCTAAGTAAGCTGGAAAGCAATCCCCTATCTCCATAAATTGTGTCGTTGAGTTCCTTGCATTTGGAGGCATTTGTAAACTCTCACATGAGTCAGCCTGCTCCCAGTGCAAGGGGTAGGCTTTCATCCTCTAACTACACTGAGGACATGTCTACATGTGCTATTAATTTGAAGTAGGCTTACTGTGCAGTAAAAATACTGCACAGTAAGCCTACTGGGGGGAGTACATCTACATGTGCTCCTTCTTGGGACCAAATTTGCTCCCAATGGGAGCAGCCTGGAGAGGGTTGCTCCCACTCTGCCTTACCTTCCTGCAGAAGCCATGGGGAGCTCCAGGCTCCCCCTGGGTGCTGGCCTAGGGGCTAGCAGGGAGCATAGGGCCAGGAGACAGCTGGAGAGGTGCTGATGTGCACAGGACGAGAGCGCTGCTGTTGCAGAGCTCCCCCGCCCCATACACATGGGGACAAGCCCTGTGCCCAGTAGGGCTTCTCCACACAGCCTGAGGCTGGCTAGGATCTGTCCTGTTCTGGGGCAGGTCCCATCCAGCCCTGGGCTGGCCAGGGAATGATCCTGGTGCAGGGAGCTCCTGGTCCCGGCTCTGCAATTGGAGCCAGGGCTGGAAAATACTTCCCTGCCCCCAGGAACTGCCTGCTACCAGGGTGGGCTCTGAGCTTTGAGCTTGGCCAGCACAATGTTCCCCTGACCCAGCAGCAAGCAGCTCCTGGCCCTGGCTCTGCATGTGTAGACAGTGACACTTTACTGTGCAGTCTATTAGTCAAGTGCATGGTAAAGTGTCTTGTGTAGATGCACCCTGAGTTATTCAAAACTGAGAAGATCATATTGTCTCCCCTGCCCGGTAAGTCACACTTGGCCTATGAATAATATTAGCCTAAAACCAATGTCTTGTGATTTACCATATAGTTCACTGGGTTAGGCCAGGTGTTCTTGGAAAAGGGTTGGCAGTGAGAGGGACTGCACTTAATGGATACTGTTGTATATTTTATTCAGGTGACCTGTACTAGTCTATCTAAGATCAAGCATTTTTGGTACCAAGGGAAGGGTATCAGGCCCTGGCTCTCCTGGTGCAGGCCTGGTGCCAGTTCCCTGTGGACCAGTTCCCTTTGGACTGGGCCAAAGCAAATAAAAACCCCAAACCAAACCAAAAAAAAGTTTCCATCAGCATGTTTGGCCAATATGGGATATGTGTTTTATAGTTATGTTCTGTGTTATCTGTATTTAATCAACTTCATAGTTGGTTTCCATTACTAAGCACATGCTGCTTTTGGCAGTAGTTTAATGCTAGACAATGTCTTTAGTGAGATTTCCTTGTTTGCAATTATAAGACTTGGGGCTTTTTTCCATATGCTGATTTCAGGAAAAACCCTCATCTTGTATTTGAGTAAATATGGTAATTCTGGCCTGACTCAACAAGGGGAGTAGGCAGGAACTAGTGGGGCTTTCTTCTCTCTGATCATTTCCTGATGATGGCAGGGATGATTAGAGGGAGGGCATTTTATTGCAAGGTACAAGTACCTTAATGGGCATCACAACTTCCATTCAGCCTGGGCCAATTTATTTGACATCAATGGGAGCTGCATGCAATTATGCCAAGGCTCAGGTGACCTGCTGTTTGTAAACTCTGCCTGAAATAAAAGAATTCCTCCAAGCTTCATGTCTTGTTCATCTCCCTAGCAGATCAGACAAATCCAGATCAGGCAAATGTGCTTCCCTGCAGGCTGGGGAAACCCCAAGATGTAGAGCAGGGGAATCCTCCAGGCTCTTAAGAAAAAACATTGTGGGAAAAGGCAGAGCCAACTCCCATAAAATGTTTCATTCATTGTGGTCCAGGCAGGAACTGATCCTGGCAATGAGAGGTAGGGGGTGGGGGAATAAGTGGGGGAATGACAGGACATTTTTCATTCCCAGCAGAGTGAGGGAGGGACAGAGGAGATTGGTTTTGATCAGAAGAAATCTCAACCTAGATTTCAGCACTAGCGGTAACTGTAACCTGCTGCCTGAAGTATCTCTTGGCTGGAAGAGACTTGTACTCATTTGTGTTTGAAAGGGCCTCCCATGATCATTGTACTCACAGTTTGAACAGATTCCAAAGCTCCTTTTTATTATTGTTATTATTTTTTAATAAAGTTTCCTGATTAGCTTCTAAAGCTTGCAGCAGAGGGGCCTGGGAATTCATTTCCTCCCCTTGGCCATTCAGAGTGATTTTTCCAGGCCAGCTCAGAGTTTCAGTAAGAGAGCAGAATTCAGAGCCACGTTTCTGCTGAAAGGGTGAGGGTCAGGGCACCAGCAGTTTGCCTCAGGATATTTTTGCCTACCTCACAAAATCTTCACACTC
>NW_005842763.1:713980-724183 GCF_000455745.1 Alligator sinensis
CACTCTTTCTGGAGAGTTCAGGGATGCCCATGATGGGAACAGCAATGGCTCTAAGTCAAGAAGGAGGGCAATTGGCAGAGCTGGAGGAGCAAATCTAGAGTAAGATTTCAGCTAGGGGCTGAGTGTGAAGGAAGGCTTAAATAAAGTTAAGGGGAGCAGAAGAAGTACAACTTCATGTAGTGTGTAAAAAGTGTGCAAAGGGACCTCACCTCCTGCCGCCTTCTCCTTGCCTTAATGGAGCAGCACACCAGTGTAGGTAGTGTGGTGAGCTCCTCACTCCTGGTTGGGAACTAAGGGCATGTCTTCATGCTGCAGTGAGAGGCACTGGAAGCAGTAGAGTTGCCTCAGCATGATGCTGTGCCTGAGCAGGCTTGTTAGCTTAGGAGCAGCTGCATACTAACATGTCTATCTGGCTTCTGTTTGAAATCAGAGCTAGCTTGGGTATCCCTACCTGGCACGGCAGCTTGCCAGCTAGACATACCCAAGTGTATTTGCAGAGCTGGAGTGCAGGGAAGCCCAAGCCTGCTGTAGCAGCTGAAGGATGCAGATCAGGACTGAGCTGTTATTAGACCTTTACTTGTGTGTGCTCCAAACTTCTCCATTTCCCCCTCTGGAACAAAGGCTTGTACTTCCCTCCTGCATGCACTGTACTTGTTGGAGTCCAGCGACAGGAGATATTGTGGGGAGAGGTGTGTATTATAAAAGCCCAGGCTGGGCTGGTGACAGGATACTAAGATGATGAAGCTAACTTAATAGTACAGGTTATTCACAGTGTCCACAGCTAAAGCCTCAGCTATCTGAGGATGAGGTGAACAAAGAGCTTGAAACCAACCTAAGATGGTTGTTGAGGAGCGGTCAGACAGAACAACTGAGTAAGAAAGCCATGGGGTCCTCTCTGAAAAATATGCCAGGCTGTGACAACCAATCCCAGCCAGCTCCCATCCTAAAGTGAAGAGTGCTATGCTACAGCAAAGGCTCTGAAGAGAACAGCATTCACCCAGCTCCTCTGAGGCAGGCAGGGCATGGAGCTGGCTGGGATTTGGTCACCTCTAGTTGCAGTCTGATCTGTACTTTACTTCATTCCTTTAAGAGCTGTTCTGCAGACACAGGGAGGCAATGAGGCAATATGAGGCTCTAGCTATTGAGACAACCAACAAGTCCAGGCATAGCTCCCTCTATGTAATGGCCACTGGAGAGGGGGCAAGTGGGTGTGTTTTGGAAACTGCCTTTGGGTTCTCTGTGTGTATATTTAATGAGGACTGTGACTAGCGAGCTCCATGAACATGGCCAGAGAAACACTCTTCAGTGTCATCTTGGGCATATGAATGGCTCTTAATCCCCACCAAAGCTCTTGATATACAAGACATCTAGAGGCTCCTAGAGATTCCAGTTTGCCAGGGCGGTGTGGGAAGAGAGGGGGTGGGTTCTCAGCACATCACATTCGTTAGCCCTATTCTTTCTTCCCTGCCCTTCCCATTTGGATCCTTTATTTCTTGGCCAAGTCTCCTTGCTACTTCCCAGCTTCTCAATCTCCTCCCCACCCCCACTTCTGCCCTTGGGATGTGCCAGAGGGCAGCCTCTGGTGGTAAAATGGGAGCATTTCTGATGCCCAGATCCTTGCTGCTTTCAGTTGCTGTCTTCCTGCTTGCTCCCTCGTTCCTCCAATGTATGCGCAGAGAAATAAACTCCCCTTATTCTGTACGTTTCTCTCTCTCCATCTGTTTGATTGAAACTTGGCAGGGATTTCAGAGACATGTTCAGTCATTAAAATGACTAACCCAAGTAAAGGCCAGAGTACAGCTTAAATTGACAAGGGGTGGAGATACAGGATCAGCTGATCCCTCTGAGTTCCAAGTCAGCAGTGGGTGAGATTCCTTCTCCCCTTGTTAATATGTGGCCCCCTGCCAAGTCAAACAAGCTTTCAGGGAAAAAAAGAGCACATTGAAGTAAGAGGTAAGATTTCCAGTGAGACTGGTTAAAACCCCTGCTCCCAAATCCCTGGGTTTAGTGGATAGTTTGGTGATGCCAAACTAGCAGGTGAGCATGGGCAACTGGATTAAGTGAAGTGATGCCCAGGCACATCACATTCTGGTACAGACCAAGGATGGGGGCAGTGGGACAGGAGAGTGGATAGGAAACAACAGGTGGGATATGCATGAAACTCAAGGGCCTAACATTTGTATTACATTGAACTGAGTGGCAAGCGTGTGTGCACATGCACTTGCTCATATGTGCCTTCTGGTTGAATGTGAGTGTACAGATTTACTTATAGGGCAGTCTGCTGCTTACATATCTATATGTGTGTATAGGCATGTGAGCGTGTATGCACATCTTTCCACTCTACATGTGTGGGGGAGGCCAAGTGTTTTTGGAAAGAAATGCAGTTCTCTTTCCTACCCTTCTCCTTCCCCAGTGCCGCATCCATACCTAGAATCCTGTCTTCAGTTTGAGTCACCTCATTCCCAAAAGGACAGAGTTGAAGTAGAAAAGGTCTGATGAAAGGATGTGGAACCGTGAAGAAAGATGTAGAGCTCTAATCCAAGGAGAGATGAGAGTGATGGGGGGTTACTGAGTGCAGAGAGTAGCTAAGGGGAGACAGAATCGCTGGGTATAAAACAGTGAATGATGTAGAAATGGCCAGCTGGGATCCAGTGCACTGTGCCCCACAAGACAGAGGGAACACCGTTTAGGATTAAATTAAAAAGCAACTAATTCCAAACAGGTAAAAGGAATCACTATGCAAAACAGCCAAACTTTGACAAGAAACAGAGTTGAGAAGGATTTAGTATCTATCTAAGCAAAGAGTAGCATTGACCTACTGGTTTGTGAAATGCCTACAGCTGTGATACTGGTATTTAGCCACTGTATGCAGCATTTACTGTGACACTGGTCAGGATAAAATTCCTAGATGTATTTGCATCCTCACACTTCAGCTTATATGCTGCTGGAGAGCTGGGAAGCTGTAATCAGGAAGAATGCATCTCCTTTCCTTCCTATTGTATTGCATAGTTAGGTGCATTATGGGGAGTTGGAGGTGGATTATGCTTTCCATGTAAACCTGGGGCACTGGTCATTGCTGGAGGCAGTGGTTTCAACTAAACCAAGTAATAGTTTATTTCTGTCTGATAGGATGCCAAACTATACAAACCAATCTGTTCCTGTTTGGCAGAAGGCAGGCTGCTAGGCTAGCAGGACCCGTATTCAGATCTGACATGGCAGGGGGAGGGTTACTGGTGGCTAGATGGACAATGCCATCGTTAGCTTCCCTCACTTAATTTCAATTCAGCGTTGACTTCACTTTTCCCATTTCTGAGCCAGTGAATCTGGTTCCTTAACAGCTGTAGGGGAAGGGCTGGGGGGGCAAGCTTTGATGCATTGTGCTTTTCCCTCCCGTTTCTGTATGAAAGCTGTCACTGGGCAGCCTCCCTGCCTGCCACGTGGCTGCACAGGCGCTAGTCACCATGAGGTCAAGAGAAGAAAGCCAGCTGCTCCCAGCTGTGATGACCCTATCTCTGGCTTGACTAGAATGAGATGATGAGAGTATCTTGCTCTGAGCAGGCCTATGAGAAGCTTAAGGGCTTCCGCTTCATAAGACAGATCCTTAGCACATCTTTCCACAACGCCTCCTACTCTTTCACTGGCCAAACTCATGGAAGCTCTCTAGACCATTAGAGGTTGGCTCATCACTGCTCATAGTGTAGTCCTGCCTCTTGGGGACCACTAAAAATTCCATGGTGTCCCCTGGGTGGGATCCCAGGCAGCCTTGGCCTCTCCACTAAGCCCCCTCACTGACTTCAGTCCTTCAGCAATGTGATGTAAGGGAAACCAAACTGGAAAGAATAATTACAATGGTCCTTAGAACCCACTGTCCTTTGAGCAGAAAGGAGCTTTATGATTTTTACTGGAATCTGCTGTGGCAGATTACCAGAAATAAACCACTTCGAATCAAGGCCAAGCAGTCCTACACTACTGCCCTGCCAGCTCAAATGGGATTTAACCAGATTGGGAAATTAGAAATCTTCCCAGCCCCCTTGCTTCCAGGTGGGAGATGGTCCAAACCCTGCCCCTCCCCCACTCTTTATTGCCAAAGTTGGAGTGTAATAATGACAGTATACAAAGGTGGGAGGAAAAGACCCTAGTAAGAAGGTGCAGGTGGGCACCTATCCTCCCAGAAGGCTCCTGCATAGGCCCTCCATTCCTTCAGAAGGGAAATACCTTTTGTGGGAAATCTTTGATTTCAAGAGACAGCGAGAGGTAGAAAAAAGCGCCCCACCCCTTTTTTCAGCATTAATAACAAAGTTGGGGCCAGGAGCTATTTGAAATTAAAGGGTTCTGCTCACGGCACAATAGCAGCCATGTTTCTCCAGAGAAGCAGGACTGCCTGAAAACTGAGACTTGGCACAAGGAGCAGTAAGGTAAGTGGCACTTTCAAAAGGTGCCTCTCATTATCCTGTCTGGCTTTCAGTTAAGCAAGCCATACCATCTGCCTATCTATTTATATATTTATATGGTCCCCAGCACCCTAGTGCCTGAGTCCCCCACAGACAAATTTGTCTTCACAGCACCCCTGTGAGATGGGGCAATATAATTATCATGTCTATTTTACTGATGGGGAACTAAGGCACCAGAAATCTTGTGCAAGGGTACACAGCAAGTCTGTGGAAGAGTAGGGAACTGGACCCAAGTGTATCTGGCAGACCAAGAAATTGAATGTGGGGATCCTGAGTCCAGTATGCTAACCACAAAACTAGGCTGCCTCCTCTCAGCCTGTGGTGGATGCTAGTTGGGTTGGAGGATGTGATATCCTCTATGTTTTCCACTCTCCTGGGCTAGGGACAGACATTCAAAAAGCCTGAGCCTGAATTGATTCAATCTTTGCAGATTAGTCTAACCTGGCTAGGCTGAACTGGTTTGTAACTGGACAGACATTCTCTCTGAACTGAGGAGATTCAGGCATATGCCTGCAGTGGCTCAGGCTAGAAGCTGGGGGGCACTAGAGCAGGCCTCCCTTCCCTTAAACAGTGATGAGCTGAGGGGTGTGTGGCCAGGCCCCTGAAGGACCTCTGATGAGGGAGGTCTCCTTGCATAGTTCCAGGCTTTTCCCTGCTGGCTGTTCAGCCCCCTGTCAGCCCCCAGCCCCCAGCCAGCACTCTGAGGCAAGGGGTCTGGTGTGCAGTGCATACATCTGTTGATGATGCAGAGCTTTTCAATCTCCTTCCCTGCTTCTTTATACTGTCTGCAGCAAACTGACAGGTGAGCAAGCCAGCAGAGGGCTGATAACAGTGATTATCACCTCACCAGCAAAACAATAGCCCCTCTCCATTAGTTCAAACTCTTCTTAAACAGCTTACCAGCTGACCTGTTGATTAGCTCCAAATAGCCCTAAGTAGTCACTGTTCTGTCTGACTGTCCCAGTGAAATTGGAGAGAGACGTACACATATCCCTCTCAGTATTAGCTAGTATACCACGTGCCTAGGGTCCGTGGGGCTGGGGGCTGTGCTGTGGGAGACAGGAGGGAGGTGGGGATTCCTGCTTTAGCAGCGAGCAGCAAGGAGGAGGTAGGGCAGGGGGAAGCCAGGCAGACCCTGCTGTGTCTGCAGTCTGCTGTAGCTCCAGCCAGGAAGTGTAGGGGAGGGGCCAGCTCTGCTGTGGAGCATGGAGCCCTGCCCAGCTCATAGAGCATGCTGGGATGCTGGGGATGTCTGGTTTGTTTTAAACCAGCAAGGGGTCTGGGACAGACATTGCATAAAATGGTTTGACCCAAATCAGTTAAGTCTGATACCACATTCAACCAGGTGTATCTCAAACCAGTTTCTGCCATTTTCAAGCTGGTTTATGTGCACTGAACATCTGTTCCGTTACAGGTTTAAACCGGTTTCTGATCACTTAAATTGGTTTATGTGTAATGTCTGTCCCTAGCCCTAAGGACACCAGAGGATTTTGGCATTCATGAATGACAGCTTTGGATGGTTCTAGAAACAGAAGTCAGGGCTGAGAGCACTTTGTTGAAGTTGGATGGAGAGTCTGATGGGGAATGTAGTACAGAGGCAGATAATGAGAGCGCTGATTTCCTGCCTCATCCTTGCTATGGTATCTGTAAGGCCATATCTATGATGTAAGGACAGTTGGTTGCTTACTAAGAGAGTGGTCTGAGTGAGGTGGTACTCTCTGCTCCTGTCTGGGGCTGCAGCAGACCCTATTAACTGACACTGCTTCTCAGGAACAAGCCTTAGGGACCATCCCCCCCTGCCCTGTGCTCTGACCCCATTAACAAATGCAGGTCACTTGGAGCTGGTCTAGAATCTGCAACCTTCACAGTGCATCTATTCCCATTGGCTCTGCCTTCTTCCATCCCAGCCCTTACAACTTCACCTTCCAGCTTGGCCATACCAAGTTCCTGAGCACCGTGAAAGCTGGAAAACACTAGATCCCTGGTGGAAGGGGTTCCCTCAGTGCCCAGTCATTCTCTGGAGTGCTTTGAACAACTCAGGTGTGTAAACTCTTGGTGAAAGCTGAGCAGAGAGAAGGGTCCTGAGCAGAAGCCAAGAACCTGTTAGCAGCATGCTCTCCCTGCCATGCTGTGAATGCAGCCAGCCCAGCATTCAGCTGGTGTGCCGAGTCAGCCATTCTGGCCAGGATCCTAACCACAAATAACAGAGCCAATTACTGCCTGGTTTTCAGTTCTGGATTCAAGGGGAAGGAATGCAGCTGGATGTGCGCAGTAAAGCTCTGATGGTCAGCCCCCTTTTCACCAATGACTGTTAGCCGGGTCAGGAGGGTGCTGGCCACCAGGAAGGGTGGGGACTAATGTTCTTCTTGCCTGTGTGTTGATGGAGTCTTCCCAGAAGGAGCAGGAAGTCTCTAGCTGGGTTGCCCAGGGCAATCAGTCTCATGGTCTTGAGAATGTCTGTCTCTGAACTAAGCAGAGAGAGACTCTAGGGCTTGACATGTAGGGATGAGGAAGGTATCTCCCTGAGGTAGTGTAGTAGCAGGACCCCAAACATCTTTGTGAGTTAGAAGAGTGTTAACATAAGCTTCTTCTCTCCCCTGTGCCATCACTCAGGTTGGCTTTACCTCTGCAGTTTTCCTCTGCAGGTGGGAATGTGTCTATCATCATCCCATGTGGCAAGGGAGGTATCCCTTCCTTCTCCCAGGAGATGCCACTTCAGCCTTGTCCTAAGAGATTTTGAAGGGAATGCAGCACCCTCTTCCTCAGACAAAAGGAGAGGTAGGAACTGTACAAAATCCATCTAAGAACTTCTGAAGTAACTTAAGAATAACTCTTAAGATACCAGTAATGTAAGAAGATCAGAGAAACCATTCACATTTCCCCATTTGTTCATTTTGTGTATGTCATCACTTTGCCTGAAGTCACTTTCCCTTGTACAGTCCTTTCCCTCTATTGTATGTGTGTGGGTCTTTCACAAGTCTTTGGGGGAGAGAGAAAACATTTTTAAAAATAGGAATCTCTGACTGTAAAACCACAAGACTGACATAGGCGTAGGAGCCAAAACTACTTATTGGTTAGTCACAATCCCAATGACTTTGTTGGTATGATGTGTCCTTTTACCCATCCTCTGTCTACATCCTTTGTCTTTACAGACTGAGGGATCTCTGGGGTAAGGACCTGGCCTGCCTACAGGTCTGTACGATACTTAGCACATCATGGCTGCTGCTGTAACAGAAACAAATTATACATCCAATAACCACAATCTGCTCATTTTGGAAACTGACTGGAGTTGAAATTGACGGTTTCCCTTTATATTTAGGAGTAAAACCACACATCCTGAAAAAACTCTAACTGGTACAAGACAGCCTGCTTAGCAACACACATGTTTTCATGAATTTTCATTAAGTTGAATACAAAGAAATACTTTTTATTGGGGTAGTGAAACCCTGGAATAAAACACCGAGGAAGGTTGTGGATTCTCCTTCAACATACATTTTTAAGGACAGGTGGGACAAATATCTGTCAGGGGTGGTCTAGGTGTATTCAGTCTTGCCAGGTATTTGGACTAGATGACCTCTTGATATTCTTTCAAGCCCCATGTGTCTACAGTTCTGGCATCATACTAGTGCTGGTTCTCCTTTGAAAACAGAGTCCATTTCCCAGCTCTCTGTGCTCATATTTACAATATGCTATGAGACTGGGCCTAGTTATCATAACGGTAGTATCACAGTGCGTGGCCTCCTTCTCCCTTGACAGCAGTGCTCCATCAGAACAGTGAATTGGATGACTGAGAGGAGAAGCTTGCAAGTTTCAGAGACAGAATATACCTGGGAGCAGAAGAAGAATGGTAAAGGAAAAGTTTGAAAACATGAACCAAGTGTAACTGATACAGTTTGGCATGCCAAAATTTACAGTACTTCTGGGCAGTGTGAACAGTCCCATCCATCTCAATGCATTGTAAACCCCAAGACCATTGTTCTAGGGGTCACAGCCCATGCCCTCTCAGAGGACTCTGTGTATGGCAAGAGAAGAGTGCAGTGGGCTCCACTCGCCTAAATACATAGCTCCCCTCCCAGGCACCTGGCTCAAGGAGAGAGGATCTTTGCTGCTACTTCCATAGATGTCTTGAAGGGATGGGGGTCTATGGCTGCCAGTCCTGTAGGGGTGAGAGGGCGTCCATGTGACCATTGCCCCTGGCTCTTTGTGAGGGGAAGGCATCCACTGCCACTGCCTCTCCATTGTTTAGGGTCAGGACCACCAGGGTAGAGTCAAAGGTAGGGTGGTGCTTTTGGCTTAAACCAGCTCTGTCCTTGCCACTTGGTGCTGTATGCTTTTAGTAGGAGGACCAAGTTCTTGTTCCACTTAGTCCAGTGAAAACTCCAGTGACCTCCCCTGCCATGGAAGGCCCTGTGGACACAGAGCATGACTAACCAATGGCATTCCTTTTGTTTCCGGTGTCAGCTCCTGAAGCTCCCACTTCCACAGGTTAAAATCCCTGCCACATACCCAACTCCTGGGGCTCTCAGGGAGCCAACAAAAGCCACCAATACCAGGAGGAAGCTGTTCACACAGAAAACAGATGAATTCCCTGTTTCCTCTGTTCCCACCCACTCAGGAAGAGGAATGGCAAAGCAGCAAGGAGGGAGGTGATCTGCAGGAGGTCAGAAGGGAAAGGTCAAACTACCCACTTGGCATCCAGAACTAAACTGTTTGATTTGTGCACCAGTAAGATCCCAGGGTGGGTGGAAGGAAATAATACAGAGCCCTATTGGGTGATGGGAGGGTGAAGCAGGAGCCCTTCAACAGGACTGCTATGGCCCTGCCAACCACTCTAAGAGGAGTTATATGCATTCCTCCCTACTTGGAGGCTGGAGGAGAGTCCTGAGGGACCCTTTGGGGGTGTGGGGGAGGGAATGGGGGATCCTGAAGGGATTCTGCCACGTGCTGCTGCCAAGGTTATGGGAACAGCCAAGACCTACACCCAGAGAGGGTGTTACAGCCTCATGCTCCTGACAGCGTGGGAAGGAATCCCACCCCTGGCACAGGTGCTGTGTGCCAAGCATCTAGACCCTGCAGCAAGATTTTACAGCCGAGTTAATCACACAGAGCCAGGGCTTGTCATGAAGATGCAGGCGCCACACCTCAATCAAAGGCGCCACCTTGGTCAAGCCCTCCTAGGTATTGGAATGGCTCCCATCCTACTCAGTGTGTGCCAGAGAGGGCAGAGGATGGGTGGCAGAGGATTGCAGTGGGGTTTGATTTCCTGTTCAGCTCCCATTGGTTAGTTGGGCCATGTGAATCCTATCTCTTGCCAGATGACTCCTGCATCTCTGCAGGGAGTTGGACCAGATCATTGATTTTCAACCCTGGGGTGCTGTGAGATCCTTTAAAGGGTGCTGCACAAAATGAGCACTGTTAGGTGTGCAAACACCTACACATGATTCATAAGATATACCCAGAGATTTCAAATAGGAATCCAGAGTGTCAAAGCCATTCTGCCCTGCTGTGAGCTTTCTGAATTCTTTACAACAGAAGAACTACTCTTATTTTTAAGTAGTTGAAAAATGAGAGACAGTTAAGAGCTGGCATTTTCCAAGGGGTACCTGGAGTCTAATGAGAGTTACCTTGAATCTAAAAAAAGTTGAGAACTACTGGACTAGATGATCCTCAAGGTCCCTGCCAACACTTTGAATCTAGGATTTCTGCCCAAAAGACTCAGTGCTCTTAATCAGAAGAAGGGCTTCTCTTTCAC
>NW_005842763.1:724197-742126 GCF_000455745.1 Alligator sinensis
CCCTCTTTTTGTGGGGCTTCTCTTTCTCTCTTCCCCACTGGAGCTTTTTGTTTTGCTTCTCTGTGCACCATGCAGCCACATTGCTTTCTAGCTGGATGATTTCTGGTCTTACTCATTTGTCCTGCCTGCTTCAGAGTTAGCATGGATTCCAATGACAACTTTTTTGAAAGTTCCTTGTTTAAAAACTCAGTGGTTAGATGTTGCAGATGGTCCCTTTTGATCTTTTGGCTAGGAATTCTATGGTTGTGTTCATATCCTTGGAGAGAGCAACTAGCTAAGCAAACAGGAACAGAGTGTTTTCTGATTGATCTGCTGGGAAGGGGCTGCCAGTCTATCCTGATAGCTTCTGAGCACCTTCATGATATCTCAGGCACATAAGCTGAGAAGGCATCTCCAATAATAAAGGCAAGGAGGTTCATTGTAAAGAGTCAGCCTTGCCCAGGGCCACCCCAATCACACCTGGCTTCTGGAGCAACATAGCACAGCACTGTTAATGAACGTTTGGCTGTGTCTTGACTGGAGGATAATAATCTTGAGTGCACAGAATAACAATGAATAAATGCACCATATTCAGGATGATCAAAGCCCTGGGAAGGTGTAATTAATGCTCACAGCTGCCCCATGAAAGAAGTCAGAATCAGCCCCTTTTTACTGAGAGGGGTGCTAAGGTATAGAGCTGCAAAGTGTTTTGGCCATCGGGTACCTAACCAGTCAGTGTCAGGGCACAGGTGTGGCTTCAGAAGGTCCTCCTGTGTTCAGGCCACTAGTCCACCATCCCTTTCTGTTGGATTTGGAACTCTCCTGTTCTCCCTTGTGGAGCTGGGAGGGTTGTGGTGTGGGGTGGGAGGGGAAGCACTTATCCAGGCAGCCATCCGTGGTGGGGGGGCACCCAAAGTAAATTCCAGGAATTCCTACAAACCGCTGTCATCTAAGCAACAAGCGTGGGACAAGAGCAGGCTGGGGAGTGCCTAGCACTGTGAAGCTGCTGCCTTTGGTTCTATACAGACTTGGGGGTGGACTCTTTTCCCCACTGGTGGCATTGTGTCAAGAGTAACAGAGTCAGAAGTTCACTATCAGCCGGTTACAAGGGGAGCACACTCATTCTCAGCGATGGAGCCTGCACTTTTTCTTCTGAAAGCATCAGGAGCTGTGCCATTCCTTTACAGCATTGAGGAGTGGCACCATGTATGTGGCACAGTGAAGCTGGTTCTGGACTCCTCAGTGGCCTACACCTTATGTGGGCATTTATGTCAGTGCCAAAAGAAGGTAACATGCTAGTAACCTTATGTGGGAACAATTTGCATTTAGGTTGCACTGGATGGGCATGGGTGTAAAGGCCTCCTTGAGGGGTAGGGCAATGAAGAACTGGTCCCTGTATGACTCTGAGAATTATTGCCCTCAACATCCAGGCATGTGGCTTTATTGGCATGTGTATCAGCAACTTCATCCCGTCTGCAGGGGATTCAAATACCAAAGAGAGCTGCACGTGTCCAGTCTCCCTGCAGACAGACACTGAAATGCTGACTCCTGGGATGCTGCAGGATGATTTCTCCTTGCTCCCTGAATCCTCAGCTTCATCCTCTCCTCTGTAAGAGCTATTTGGACATTTTCAACTTGGGTAACAACAAGTGTTCTATTATTTGTAAAGATGAGGTCAATGACTGATAGAGGCGTGGGGGCCACAGAGGGGCCGAAGAGGCAGCATGACTGGCTTTGTAGAACTTCATCCATCCAGACTGTAACATGTCTAATCCAAACTGGGGGGCAGTTCAGATCCTGGCCCCATTTCCTACAGGCAGCTATAGCTGCTCTTCATCAGGCTGCTTCTAGCTAGTTCATTATTCCCTTGTTCTCTCCCTGGCTGTTTGTTGTACCATGGACTGTCCCTCATTCTGTACCTAGACTGTGAACTCCTCAGGGTGGGGACCATTTGCTTTATGTACATGGGTAGCCTCTAGGTCAGTGGGACAAATAATAATGTTAATGACTTTGGGGCCTGGGTGGGAGGTTTGGATATACAGGACCTTCAGGGTCTATAGTTCAATGGAGAGTGCATTCCTCCATGCTTGCATTTATTAGTGTAGATGCCTTCTCAGCTTATGTGCCCGAGATATCATGAAGGTGCTCAGAAGCTATCAGGACCCGTGAAGACTGTGCAACACTAGAAAAGAAAGTGGCACATGGGTGGAAGAAGCTTGTCCCTTGCTGCCTGGGCTATACCTGTCTGGGGATATGCAGCACCCATCCAGCACCAGGATCATTTTATAAAAGTAGGAGCAGCGGTGGCTTGTACTGGGCGTGGGGAGTCCCCATTTTCCTTCATTTCTGGAGGCCCAGTCTAACCAGTTCTGCCCCTCAGCTGACTGGTCCCATTCCTCAGTGCTGTCAGCCCTGGCCTGTGCAACCAGCGGAGCGCCCGAGACACAGCAAAGAAATGAACATCCTGAGCAGACAGGGTGACAGGGTCTGTCACACAACAGAGGGTCTGTGTGGCCCGCTTGCTCCAAACTGGGTTGCTATAGGAAAGAGCAGAAGCTGGGGGGAATGTGTGGGACCTATTCACACCCCCAGCCCTAATTCAAAGTGTCCCTGAGGTAATGTTTGCCTGGCTTGCTGGGATTGCTGCCCAATAAAGGGCCCCTAAGCGGGAGCGGGGGGAGCTGGAAGGGGCTGGGAGAAATATTTGCCTTGAATGGAAGTGACTTTTAGAGGTGAAAAAAGTAAGAAAGAGCCCTTTGAGAGACATGGAGATGGGGGAGGCAAGGGGGATGTGGCGGAAGGAGCGTGCCCCCTGCGGGAGCACAGTTGTGACAGCAGCCTCCTTTTGCAGACATCCCGCCGTGCACGCTGTGTGGGGGTGCTGTACTAGCTTTCAAATGCAGAGGGCCCAATTCGGCTGCTCCGACGGCTTGCATGGGCCAATGGGCGGGGAGGCACCAGTCTGCGCCATGCTTGAATTGATCTCTTTATTTTATGTCTTGCTGTAGGCGAATCTGTCATGGCCCTGCCTGCACAGGGCTGTGAGGGGAAGGGGAGAAATGTCTAGCTGCTTCTGACTTGAGTTCAGCTCAGACAGGTGAATCGCCCACCCCATGGTGCATTTCTAAGCCCTTTGAGATAACCACGCTCTTCCCTAGTGACCATGGCCAAACTGACCCCAGTGATGCGAGGGAGCAAAGCTCTGTGTCCTGCCCCAGGCTGTGCTCCAGCCCGTCCCCTATCCTCTTTTCTGTCTGGTTTTAAAATAGCATTTGGAAACAAACAATCCTCTCTTGTACTGTGCTCTTCCCCCTTCCCTCCCCCGGCTGCTGTGAGTGACACTGAGCCATCTCCTGCCACACAGCTCCCAGACAGAGAGCAAAGAGGCCTGGTCGACTGCACTGAACCTGTGGGTGACAAAGCAGCAGGGGAATTGGGAATGTGGCCCCCCTTCCCCTCTTGCACTCCTCCTGAAAAGCGCCCCTCCTGGAGGCATGTGATGTACAAAAGGTCAGGGAAGACAAGGGCCTGGAAAGGGGGGCATCTCTGGGAGCGTGTCAGGGGTGGGGGATATGGAGGCCCAATGTGTGTCTGGTTGACTGCTGCATTCTTCACACATCAGTGAGAGCTGCTAAGTGCCTGGGTGTCCCTGAGCTAGTGAATAGGTTTTGAATGGGTTTTGGGCATTCAGGTGTCAAGGCAGGTTGAATAGGTCGCCTGCTTGGAACAGGGCTGCATTGTGGAATGAAAACTGTAGGGCTGCATGCTAAGGGCTGTGCACCATAGCTCATTAAGGCCAAAACTCAAAACTGACCAACAGTTTTTGATGACACCACTTCTTGGTGGCTCTGATTTCAGCTGCCCTCATTTTGGGTGCTCATCACTTTGGCTTAAATACTTATGACTCCTTCTTCAATAGTGTGGTAGCATTTAGAAATTTCCACCATGGACCAGAACTCTTCCCCTTCTGCTCCCTGTACTAATGGACACTTCTCTGTGGTCAGAGTAGTTTTCATAGGAATATAGGAAATGGCTGATTGAATAAGCCTGGTGATGCATCTACCCTAGTATCCTAGATCATGGTAGCTAGTTCAGAGGAGGGCAAAAGAAAACACAGCGGTATGGTTATGAGTTAACCTGAGCCTAGGGAACATTTCCTTCTGATCCTAGTAGTTAGAAGTGAGGTAAGCCCTAAAGGAATGTGGCTTCTATCCGATGCTAAACCTCTTGCTTATTTCTTACTGTTTTCTCTTCCAGCTCTGCATGTCCTTGATGGCCATATTGATTTTTCATTGTCTCCCTGCTTTCATAGGTGCAGAAAGAAATGAAACCATTTGGGATGACACTTTCCAGGGCTAGAGTATCCCAGAGGATAGATTATTGTTTTGGAAAATCCCTTCAGCTACTTGTGAAAATTCTGGGAAAAAGAAATGAAATTCTCATGGTAGGAAACCCCACCCCCCCAGCAATCCCAAGCCTGTTTTTTTCTGCAGGCTATCGTGCTACATAGAGAGGAGGCTTGGCAAAGGGAAGATACTGGTGGGTGGAGGATAAATGATCATGCTCCTTGGCCACTGAATAAGTTTTTATAGCTGGGCTTAATGACCTCTATGACTTCAGTGTTCTTTGTAGTGGGCCTGATCAAGGGGGTTAGTGGGCCATGGTTGAGCTATTTTGCATCCAAAAATAGAAATTAATTGGCAGTTTTCCGCAAGACAAATGAGACTTTCACAGGTGGATCTAGAATTTTGAAAATGGGGGTGCAAATGGTGAGGTGCATCATCACATATGAAACAACACATATTTTTCTCCAGTTAACAATAAACTAGAAACTATACTAATATGCTAGGGGCCTAGGGCTGCGTTACTGAGTTTAAAATGGAAGCAAAAACAAATAAAACTTCATTAGAATGAGTTAAAAATAATCTGCAGGGCTATGAAATAGGAACTTCATTACCAGGAGCAGCTCACAGACAGCAGCATTGCAGAACAAAGGATATCTTGATTAGTGGAACATTGAGACCATTGAAAAGAAGAGAGGGTTGTTAACACCTGTGGTACGAACAGTTTAGAAAAGATCAGTTAGATTATAATGAGCCATGAAATCAGTTGATTCTCTCAGCACTGCCTAACTAGAAATGTTGCTGCCACTGCCAGGCAGTTGGTTTTAAACTTTGGGTGGACCAGGAATCAAAGGGTGTGCAAGTGTACCAGTGCACCCCCCTGGATCACCCCTGGAGGATTTAATATTCCATCTCAAAACTGATGTCTGACAGTGCTCTACAGAAGGGGGCGAGCACCCCACGTGGTAATGTTTGCAGTTGATATGAGATTATTTAGGTTAGTCAAGTCCAGTGAAAGCTGTAGAGAAGGCACTTAACCAAGCTAGGCGATTGGCTACATAGTGTGGACTATATTAGGCTCCAAGATGCTTCACGGCAATATAATCTACCTTGCATTTACTTGCATTCACTTGACCAAAGAAAAGGAGGCAAAGGAAGTGAGGAAGTGAGAGTGAGACAAGTTAAAGGAAGTAGGCTAAAAGTTGCTCATACTAAATTTAGTGGTTCTGTGCTAGTTAGATCTGGTATAGGACAATATATATCTTAAATAGGGACTATAATAGCCATATGAATATTAATTAGAGAAGAACCTATTAGGAACATTTAAAAAACTTTGGCCTTATTTAGTAAGCTTTTTGATACTGATCCAGGGGTAGAGTATAAATATCTGGGTTCCTCTCACAATCTTTGCTCTTCAGCCTTGAACTGCAGTGCCCTTTTAAAACTCCATATGTAACCTAGGTGAGAGGTCCTTTCCCCAAACAGGTTGGCCACCTGTTTAAGACTTTCTAAGACTTTAAGACTTACAGAAATTAATTTGAAATGCTCTCAACTGTTAATAAGACTATTATTTCTTTGCATCACAGGTACATCACAGGTTCAACCTTTTGGCCCTGTGGGCCAGAAGAGTGGTGTGGGGCCAGGCTGAGGGCTGGATTGGGCCCTGGTACCTGGAACTGCTTGCTTTTTGCCCCGCACACAGGCATTGTGCCCCAGGGGCCTAGCACCACTCCTTCCTGCAAGGATTGGATCCTGGAGGCCTGACACCACCCCCTCCAACCCCTTGTGCATTGGGATTGGATGTTGGGGGCCCGGTACCATGCCCTCCCACTTTCCATATGCTGGGATTTGGTTCTGGGGGTCTGACACCTTTACCAGCTGGCGCTGAATGCTGGGATTGGGCTCCCCAGGGGTCCAGAGATTTGGCAGTAGGGAATCATGATGCTGTTCCCCACTGCCAAATTCTGAACCCTGGGGCTGTCTTGTGGGCCAGATGACATGATGCCACAGGCTGGCTCTCACCCATGGCCCAGAGGTTTAGCACCCCTGTTATAAACTAGTGGTACTCAACTTTTTGGCCCGGCAGACCAAATGAGTGTCAGGGGTCGTTTGCTGGCCAGATCGAGCCCCACACTCCAGGATTTGGGCCCACCATCACCCCCTCCCTGCTCTGAGAGCCAGGAGTGGGACCTGGGACCTGGCATCATCCCTTCACACCCCCATGCTCCACGCCCACCCAATCCTGCAAGCTGGAATCACCACCCAATCCAGCATGCAGGGCCTGAGGCTGTCCATGGGCCCAGAAATTTGGCAGTGGAAGAGTGGTGCCACCATGCTCCTGATGCCAAATTTCCAGACCTGTGGGAAGCCCCATGGGCAGGCTCTGGACCACTGGTCAAGGATTGAGCATCCCTGCTTTAGATGAATGCACATTTTATAATTTTTAATCATTTGCTTGATATGCCTTACCTGGGCTATTTGGACATTTATATCTTATCTGTATTTTTTAAATTAAATATGCTATTAAAACTATCTACGTTAATGTCTATGAGTATTTCATTTTGCTGGGACTGGCTCTTTGAACCTTTCTTGGTTCTTAGATTATCTCTGGGGGTCAACCAAAGGGACAGGCAAAATTTAGCTTTGCTAAATGCAACGAAATGTACATTGTAGAGAATAATCAGAATTACCTATATGCATTATGAGGTTCTGTAGTAGCTGGCATGACTTAGGGAGGAGGCCTGATTATCACTGTAGACAGTGAAATTAACTCCTCTGTTCTGTGTGTAACTACGACTAAAAAAGTACAGATGCATGAGGAATTGGGTGGAGAATAAATCAAAAAACATTATTATTCCATTATCAAACATCATGGCATTGGCTCATGGGGAATATTGTTCTATGTGCAGCTCTGGTCACCGTACCTTGTAAAAGAGCTAACAGAAAAGATTATGTGATCTGAAGAGAGAAGGGTTTTGGAACCAGCAATGAGAATCATTAGGTGCCTAAGAAAAACTCTCATCTCCTAAAGTCAACATGATTTAGGATTAGAATTGCTGCCATTGTCTTCAAGTGGGAAACAAGTAGGGTCCTGTCCATTTAGGTTTCCACGCCATGCCTACCACCCTGGGGTCCAAGTGTTCTACAAGGAGATCATAACTAAAGTAGGCTAAGAGTACAGTTTAGAACATTGCTGCTTGTATTGGGAAATGCACATGCCAAAACTGTGTTTCTCAATATTTGCAAGCTGGCAACCTCTTATGCAAAGTTAAAAAAAGAAATCCTCAGTCCCATGACATTTACTATAAAAACAAAAATATATTGATGCTCAGCCTGTGTGATTTTTTTGGTGAGTGTGTTTGTAAAGGCTGAAAAATGCCTAGAGAGGAGGAGTGTGTGGGGAGTGGGGCAATGCTACTCACGTTGTTATAGATTGTCATCAAATTTTCCATGTCTTGCACTTCCCCAGATTACCTCCTGGCGGGAAGGGCAACCTCTCAGATGAGAAACACTGCCTAAAACATATAGCACATATAATCTCTCAGCTGAGTACAACCTCTCAGCTGAGAGAACACTGTATTTGGGGCCTGAACTTCTGTATTTCATTTTAGCAGCCTGTATGTTGCCTGGCCATTGGGTCCATTGCACTTAATCTTGTGTTTGTATTTACCCAATAAATCTTCCAAAGAGATTTTGGAATTCCCCCCCAGGAGGCTAAGATTGATAGTACAGGCCAGGTCATAGAGGACATGGCTCCCATTCATGCACATGAGAAATTGGAAGCACTCAATGTTTGTTACCATTTATTTCTTCACATTTTAAAAGATAACTTAATTAAGAACATTTTCCCTTGGATGCAGTTGGCCCCCTAAAGCCTCTATTTAAACAACCTGGAGATGTTCTGCACTGAATCCAAACCCTTTGAGAGTTCCTTTGGTTATTGCCGATTAAGGGAACTAGGTCATGCTGCTGGACTATAATATACATTATTCTGCTGTTCCAGCTGGAGAATCTGTGAAAGCTGGAAAAGAAAATCATAATCCTGGAAAGAGGTCTTGCTTGATGTACTCTTCCCAGAACTCCAGAAATCAGTCCAACTGTGCAGGCTATCATGAGAGACATCAAACAGACTTCATTACACCAACCAAATGGGTTGCATTCTAGTACGAAAGGCAGGGCTGTGCTTGCACGATAAATATGTAAATAAATTACTGTAGCCATTTCCCCACCCTGCATGGCATCAATTAATATGAACTGGAACACAAATAATATCTTGCAATTCTCTTTCATTCCAAGATGCTTGCAGGAGAACTTTGTCCTCCCCTGAACTGCACTCAGTGCACAGCAATATTGAAGAGCTGTTTGAAATGAGAATGGCATAAGAACGTTTTAACAGTTTGAAAGGAGACAGAATGGAGTGGTATTACAGTCCTGCATATGAAATCATAGACTCATAGAAAATGAGGCTTGGAAGGGAACTCAGGAGGTCATCTAATCCAACCCCCTGCACAAAGCAGGAACCATCCCCAGCTAGATCATTGTGGCCAAGGCTTTGTCAAGCTGGGCCTTAAAAACCTCCAAGGATGGAGATCCCAACACCTCTCTAGGTAACCTATTCCAGTGCTTCACCACGCTCCTTGTGAGAGAGTTTTTCCTAACTTCAGCCTTTTCCTCATCATCTGTCACAGTCTAGCTCCATCGTTTTGGGAACTACCCTTCAGGTAGCTGAAGGCTGCAATCAAATCCCCCCTCAGTCTTCTCTTCTGTAGACTAAATAAGCCCAATTCCCTCAGCCTTTTGTCGTAAGTCATGTGCCCCAGCCACCTAACCTTTTTCATTGCCCTCCTCTGGAGTCTCTCCAATTTGTCTACATCCTTTCTGTAGTGGGGGGCCCAGAACTGGACACAGTAATCCAGATGTGGCCTCACCAGTGCAGAATAGAGGGGAAGAATTACTTCCTTCAATCTTCTGGCAATGCCCCTACTAATGCAGCCCGGTATGCTCTTAAATTTCTTGGTAAGGAGAGCTCATTGTTTACTCATATCCAGCTTATTGTCCACTGCAACCCACAGGTCCTTTTCTGCAGAGCTGCTGCTTAGTCAGTTGGTCTCAAGCCTGTAGCGTGCATGGGATTCTTCTGTTCTAATTGCAGGACTTTGCACTTTTCCTTATTGAACCTCATGAGATTTCTGTTGGCTCAATCCTCCAATTTGTTGGGGTCACTCTGAATCTTATGCCTACTCTCCAATGTATCTACTATTCCCCTGAGCTTGGTGTCATCCGCAAACGTACTCTTTTCCAGTCATCCGGAAGACCTCCCCCAGTTGCTACGAATTCTCAGAGATAATGGCCAGTGGCTCTACAATCACATCAGCCAATTCCCTCAGCACCCTTGGATGCATTACATCTGGCCCCATGGACTTGTACACATCCAGCTTTTCTAAATAGTCCCTAGTTTATTTTTTCACCACTTTTGGCGCCTCACTTTCTCCCCAAACTGTGCTGCCAGATGCAGGAGTCTGGGAGCTGACCTTGCCTGTAAGGACTGAAGTGAAAAAGACATTGAGTATTTCAGCCTTTTCCTCATCATCTGTGACTAGGTTGCCTCCCCCAGTCAGTAAGGGACCCGCACTTTCCCTGACCTTCCTCTTGTTGCTCACATACTCGAAGAAACCCTTCTTGTTACTCTTCACTTACCTTGCTAGCTGCAACTCCAGTTGTACTTTGGTCTTCCTGGTTTCATCCCTGCATGCCTGAGCAATATTCTTATACTCCTCCCTAGTCATCTGTCCAAGCTTCCACTTCAAAACCAACCAAATGGGCTTCTATGTTGAAAGTGCATTGGCTAGGCAGATGAGCTAGATTATTTTGGACTGTGGACAGATGTCACAATATACATGAATATAGGAGGTAGGGAGATTTATACTTTTGGTGTGTAAGTCAGCTGAACTGATATAAGTACAGCCTGTATGTTGCTTCTCGCCACAGCTTCTTCCTCTAGTCTGCTGCTTTACTGGCATAAATCCGTTAATTAAACAGGTTTAAAGTTACAGCAATTTAGCTACACTTATACTAGTATAGGAAAGGACAAATAAAACAATTATTAGGTGCAGTGTGACCTGTGGCAAGCTGGTATAAATGTTCCCTCTGTCTCTGCTTTGAGAAGACTTTTCTACCCCTAACCTCTTATCTATGGCAGTGATTCTCAAACAGGCTGCTGCGGCAATGTTAGCAGTGCAAATATGATTCACATGATAAATCCAGAAATTTCAAATTGGAACCCCTAAAAACATTCTGACCTGTTGTGGTCTTTCTGAAGTCTTTGTAATGGAATAATGCTCTACTATTTTTCTGTAGTCAAAAAAAACAAGTGAAAATTAAAAGTTGGCATTTTCTGAGGTATGCTTCAAATCTAAAAAGGTTGAGAACCACTCATCTAGGGAATCACGGTAGCTCCTCAAATCAAATTGGAATGTGGCCAGGAAACCAGGATGGACATCCTGATTCTTGTGGAAAGTGCCATAGGATTGGACTACAAATGTTTAGAACCTCAGATTTTCATCTCATCAGGAAGACAGCACTCTCATCAACTCAGTGACCCCTAATAGTCCCTTGGGGAATGGGCTTACAGGAAACAGAAAGAACACTTTCTACAACACTGGGGATTTTCTTACTGTTCACCCATCCAAATAACACTCCTGCTTGATGTAGCAGGCTACTTCCTTTCTGGATATATTATTGTATCATTTTCTTTTAGCATGGTAAAAACTTCATGGAAATATGTAACGCCTCCCCCTGTCATACTATAATGGGCTTGGGTATAGCATGGTACAGCAGACGCACCAGCGTGGGAAATTTCTAAAGAACCAGCTTCCTTTAAACCACATTTTCATTTAACTAGCCTAAATATATTCTGCTTTGAAAACATGTACTTAAAAATAACTTACCGAAATATTTATGTGCACGCCAATGGGAACTTTCCAGCTGTGATCACAGGCTTTGGGGGCACAGTATACAGCCCACGGTAAAGGCCGCAACTGCCTTCCTGCTCTACCATGCAGAACTGTGTTATTGCATCTCCTGTTTCCAGGGTGTACTTATTTATTTCTCATCTCCCTCCTCCCCCATTCTCAAGGTTTTTGGATTTCAAAACCATCACTGGTTCATTTTCTCAGTGTCATAATCATCATCTCTCTACCTTACTATTGCAGGTTCTCTCTCTTTAAATTTTAATTTCAATGTAGCTGTCTGATATAGAAAAGACTATATATTGTTTCCATTCCATTCCCTCAACCACTCTTTCCTGCCTGTCTGTAGATGGTGAGCTGATTGGGAGGGGGCTATCTGTTGATTATATGTATGTAGAGTGCCTGGCACAATACACAATGATAATAGAGGCTGGGGCCTCTAGATAAGTCATTCTTAATCAGGGTACTGTGAGATCCTTTTTAAGGTTGCTGGGGAGTGACTCACAATATTAGCACTGTTTGCACTACTACGTGCAAACACCTGCACATGATTCATATGCATTGTGGCCAAGGCTTTGTCAAGCTGGGCCTTAAAAACCTCCAAGGATGGAGATCCCAACACCTCTCTAGGTAACCTATTCCAGTGCTTCACCACGCTCCTTGTGAGAGAGTTTTTCCTAACTTCAGCCTTTTCCTCATCATCTGTCACAGTCTAGCTCCATCGTTTTGGGAACTACCCTTCAGGTAGCTGAAGGCTGCAATCAAATCCCCCCTCAGTCTTCTCTTCTGTAGACTAAATAAGCCCAATTCCCTCAGCCTTTTGTCGTAAGTCATGTGCCCCAGCCACCTAACCTTTTTCATTGCCCTCCTCTGGAGTCTCTCCAATTTGTCTACATCCTTTCTGTAGTGGGGGGCCCAGAACTGGACACAGTAATCCAGATGTGGCCTCACCAGTGCAGAATAGAGGGGAAGAATTACTTCCTTCAATCTTCTGGCAATGCCCCTACTAATGCAGCCCGGTATGCTCTTAAATTTCTTGGTAAGGAGAGCTCATTGTTTACTCATATCCAGCTTATTGTCCACTGCAACCCACAGGTCCTTTTCTGCAGAGCTGCTGCTTAGTCAGTTGGTCTCAAGCCTGTAGCGTGCATGGGATTCTTCTGTTCTAATTGCAGGACTTTGCACTTTTCCTTATTGAACCTCATGAGATTTCTGTTGGCTCAATCCTCCAATTTGTTGGGGTCACTCTGAATCTTATGCCTACTCTCCAATGTATCTACTATTCCCCTGAGCTTGGTGTCATCCGCAAACGTACTCTTTTCCAGTCATCCGGAAGACCTCCCCCAGTTGCTACGAATTCTCAGAGATAATGGCCAGTGGCTCTACAATCACATCAGCCAATTCCCTCAGCACCCTTGGATGCATTACATCTGGCCCCATGGACTTGTACACATCCAGCTTTTCTAAATAGTCCCTAGTTTATTTTTTCACCACTTTTGGCGCCTCACTTTCTCCCCAAACTGTGCTGCCAGATGCAGGAGTCTGGGAGCTGACCTTGCCTGTAAGGACTGAAGTGAAAAAGACATTGAGTATTTCAGCCTTTTCCTCATCATCTGTGACTAGGTTGCCTCCCCCAGTCAGTAAGGGACCCGCACTTTCCCTGACCTTCCTCTTGTTGCTCACATACTCGAAGAAACCCTTCTTGTTACTCTTCACTTACCTTGCTAGCTGCAACTCCAGTTGTACTTTGGTCTTCCTGGTTTCATCCCTGCATGCCTGAGCAATATTCTTATACTCCTCCCTAGTCATCTGTCCAAGCTTCCACTTCAAAACCAACCAAATGGGCTTCTATGTTGAAAGTGCATTGGCTAGGCAGATGAGCTAGATTATTTTGGACTGTGGACAGATGTCACAATATACATGAATATAGGAGGTAGGGAGATTTATACTTTTGGTGTGTAAGTCAGCTGAACTGATATAAGTACAGCCTGTATGTTGCTTCTCGCCACAGCTTCTTCCTCTAGTCTGCTGCTTTACTGGCATAAATCCGTTAATTAAACAGGTTTAAAGTTACAGCAATTTAGCTACACTTATACTAGTATAGGAAAGGACAAATAAAACAATTATTAGGTGCAGTGTGACCTGTGGCAAGCTGGTATAAATGTTCCCTCTGTCTCTGCTTTGAGAAGACTTTTCTACCCCTAACCTCTTATCTATGGCAGTGATTCTCAAACAGGCTGCTGCGGCAATGTTAGCAGTGCAAATATGATTCACATGATAAATCCAGAAATTTCAAATTGGAACCCCTAAAAACATTCTGACCTGTTGTGGTCTTTCTGAAGTCTTTGTAATGGAATAATGCTCTACTATTTTTCTGTAGTCAAAAAAAACAAGTGAAAATTAAAAGTTGGCATTTTCTGAGGTATGCTTCAAATCTAAAAAGGTTGAGAACCACTCATCTAGGGAATCACGGTAGCTCCTCAAATCAAATTGGAATGTGGCCAGGAAACCAGGATGGACATCCTGATTCTTGTGGAAAGTGCCATAGGATTGGACTACAAATGTTTAGAACCTCAGATTTTCATCTCATCAGGAAGACAGCACTCTCATCAACTCAGTGACCCCTAATAGTCCCTTGGGGAATGGGCTTACAGGAAACAGAAAGAACACTTTCTACAACACTGGGGATTTTCTTACTGTTCACCCATCCAAATAACACTCCTGCTTGATGTAGCAGGCTACTTCCTTTCTGGATATATTATTGTATCATTTTCTTTTAGCATGGTAAAAACTTCATGGAAATATGTAACGCCTCCCCCTGTCATACTATAATGGGCTTGGGTATAGCATGGTACAGCAGACGCACCAGCGTGGGAAATTTCTAAAGAACCAGCTTCCTTTAAACCACATTTTCATTTAACTAGCCTAAATATATTCTGCTTTGAAAACATGTACTTAAAAATAACTTACCGAAATATTTATGTGCACGCCAATGGGAACTTTCCAGCTGTGATCACAGGCTTTGGGGGCACAGTATACAGCCCACGGTAAAGGCCGCAACTGCCTTCCTGCTCTACCATGCAGAACTGTGTTATTGCATCTCCTGTTTCCAGGGTGTACTTATTTATTTCTCATCTCCCTCCTCCCCCATTCTCAAGGTTTTTGGATTTCAAAACCATCACTGGTTCATTTTCTCAGTGTCATAATCATCATCTCTCTACCTTACTATTGCAGGTTCTCTCTCTTTAAATTTTAATTTCAATGTAGCTGTCTGATATAGAAAAGACTATATATTGTTTCCATTCCATACCCTCAACCCCTCTTTCCTGCCTGTCTGTAGATGGTGAGCTGATTGGGAGGGGGCTATCTGTTGATTATATGTATGTAGAGTGCCTGGCACAATACACAATGATAATAGAGGCTGGGGCCTCTAGATAAGTCATTCTTAATCAGGGTACTGTGAGATCCTTTTTAAGGTTGCTGGGGAGTGACTCACAATATTAGCACTGTTTGCACTACTACGTGCAAACACCTGCACATGATTCATATGATACACGCAGAGATTTCAAATAGGAAATCAAAGTATAGTGTCAAAACCATTTTGACAAGCTGTGTTGTTTTTTGAGTTCTTTGCAACAGAAAAATGAGTAAAAGCTAAGAGCTTCAGGGGTACAGGTTGTAGCAGTGTTGACCTAAGGACATAGGCAGGCAAGGGTCTTTAGGTGAATCTGATATATTTTATTAGACCAACTCAATAGTTGGAAAAATTCTTCTTTGCAAGCTTTTGGGTACAAATACCCTTGATCAGGCTGAGGAAGCATCTGCAGTTGGTGTGTGCTCTTCCTGGATGGAATGAATAGTATAGGAGCCACAGGCTGGTATGCATGCAAGAAAGCTAAGAGCTGGCATTTTCTGAGGGGTGCCTTGAGTCTAACTACAGGTACCTTGAATCTAAAAAAGGTTAAGAGTTTAGATGCTAATGCAATTCTAATCCTAAACCTAATCCTAAAACTGTCCTTCTGTATTATGGTTTTCACCTTCTCCTTTCTTGGTTACCATCTGTATTCTCCTTGATGCATCAACAACTAGAGATTATTAACTGGAATGGGGCCAGCCAGCGTATATGACCATTACTACCTGTACATAAAGATAACTGCTATCCTTAAAGGAAAGGAAGGCACATTTCTTAAGGAAGCATCACACCAACACCAGGTCAGGTGAAAAATTCTTGTCATTTGGCAAAAATTAGTCTGACAGCCCAGGGTGCTCAACCTCTGGTCCATGGGCCAGATCTGGCCCCTGGTGCCTAATTATCCAGCCCATAGTGCAACCCAGGAGTCCATGGGGAGTCCTGCAGGGCATGCCCCTGCATGCTAGATCTAGCATGCGGGATGTTGTGGGGCCTGATCCTGGTACGTGGGGCTGAGTAGAGAGAGTGTGGAGCCACAAGACCCCAATCCCTGCAATCAGAGTCCAGTGGAGGTGGTACAGACCCTGGATCCAGATCCCCACATGTGGGGCTAGGTGGAGGCAATGTGGAACCCCAAAGCCTGACCCCCACATGCAGAGTTGGCATGGCCTGCTGGGGCCCCCAGTTCTGGCATGTGGAGCCCTGACAGAGACAGCATGGGGTCCAGGGCCCCAATCCTGGTACACAGGGCTGGACAGGGACAGCCCAGGGTCCTGGGGCCCTGATCTCATCAAGCACAACTGGGTGGAGATGATGGAGGTGTCATGGGTTCCTAGGGCCCCAGTTTTACACATGGCACTGGGTGGGGGCATCATGGTCCAGATCCAGGTGCATGGGCCTGATTCTGAAGTGTGGGATCCAATCCAGCCCTGCACCACTCATTTGGCCCATGGGGCCAAAAGGTTAAGCGCCACTACTCTACTCAATGGAGAGACATCATATAACCATATATCTTAGTTTATCATATGATGTCCCTCTGTCCCAGTAACTTCTTCCCAGGTACTTCAAGTTCCCAATTTTCCACTTCAGCGTCATTCTTACATAAGCATATAGAAAAATGACATGCATGGTGTTTTATTTAGTACATATTGCCACCCTGAGAAGAATTTTACCCCTCCTTGTTTAGTAGAAACAAACAGCTCAGGGGAAGGAGTGTTCAGTGTGATGAAGAGTATGTGGATTAAGAGAGAGGTCAGATGAGTGTAGACACCATCAAAGCTGTATTAGTGCTCAGCCTTGTTCAGTGTTGCATGATAAATCTTACTTAGGACACAAAATTACTGGAAAAAAATCTTATGCTGCCAGAGACATTCACATGTTGCCGTAGAATCAGAAGATGGCTGTAGAGATGTCAACTCACAATATGGCAAGTTCACTTTTATTTTTTGTAGTCATATTTTGTGACTCTATGAAGTGTGACCTATGGATGTATGATTCTGCAAATAAGAGTAGTCACCACAGTATTATGCCACCGTCCTTGCCTTTAGCTATATACCTATAGAGATATCAATGCTTTTCATAATACTGTATTTATTCACTTGTCATACTCACCTTTCCCACAAAAATTAAGTGATCAAAAATTGGGTTATATGTCTTAAATGAGGAAGCTGATTCTGAGCAACTTGGTTAGGGATTCCATACCCCTCCCCACTTCATTCTGCTTTACCAAAACGTGATATGTGAATAAATATGGTAGTATATCTGACAACTTTGTACATACCAATGGGAAAAAAACAGTTGCCCATCAATGAAATACAGCTTCCTTTGGAATGCAATGGAGCAGCTATTAAAGCAGTGAACAAGCAGAATTAGATGAAGGCATAGAAATTATAAGACAATATCTGGGGTCCTGCTTCCTAGACATCAGGTCTAACATTGTTAGAATTTTATCTTCTATAAAAAAGTGTAAGTCTTTAGCCCCCGTGATTGGGAAGCAAAGCTTTCAGATCTGAACAAAACATAACTCATATAGAGGTATCTGATGGCATCTGTAGAAAGCCTGAAGCACTAGTGTGAAAAGGTGGGAGCTGTCCTATTCATCTCAATGGGTGTTAACTCCAAGGCCCACTGTTTTAGAGGCTCAGGCAACACTAGTCCAGCAGGAGATCTGGGGAGTGTGAGCAAAGGGAGATGTGAATAACAAGCCTGTCCCATCAACCCAAGTAAAAACCTCAATAACTGGTATGTACTGGCTAGCTCCCTCTGTTGTTATCTACTGGTGGGAGTCTCTGCTGCAACTCCTGGAATAGTAGCATGGCTTTGTGCTTCCCTGGGAAGCGGGGAAGGTCCCCTAGACACTACCATTAATGGTGGAGTGCAAGGCTGCCAGGGCAGAACTATAGAGAACCTGCATAGTGTGATGTGCACAGGGCCCCATATTGCCTTAATTTGGCCTTATGTATAACAACACTGCACAAACATTGGAGACAGCAAGTTCTGAGGTGGCATTTAGCCCAGACACTGGGAGTGACACCCTGATTTTTATGTAAAGTGCCCTGAGTGCCCTAGCACAACCTGTCAAGGCCCTGTATTCTATACCATGCCTCCACAACCACACCACACCACTGATTCAGGGGTTGGGAGTATGAAACATCAACTCCACTTGCTGCAGAACTCCAGCAGTCCATGAAAATCTCTCATCCAAACCAGGCACACCCTGACCCTGCTGA
>NW_005842763.1:742157-758003 GCF_000455745.1 Alligator sinensis
TTAAACTTGGCATGACTGCATAACATTGAAAGATGTAGTATGGAGGATTAGAAGCCATTTTTCTGCCCAAATGGGCTTGGGGAGTTGTATTACTTCTGCATCTGGAATGAAAATGATGCCTGTCATGAAGGCAGTAATTCCCTATCCACTCTAGCATGCAAGTCTTTAGGGCTTCTCTAGCAGGTGGATGTACTTCTACTATACTCAGTGAATGGAAGTGAGCTGTGGCTAACCAGCACACTAATTTCAGACCAAACCAGTAGGGGTCACAGTAGGTCTAACAAATTCCCCACACCATCATTATAATCCTGCCTGCCCTCACATCCAAAACAATTCACCACTGATTGACTAGTATTAAGGCGTCTTCCTACAGAACAGCCACAGCTAGTCAAACAAGCCCAGCCTTCTAGATGCTAGTTGGTCTTACATACTTTCCTGAAAGGAAGAACTAGCTGCAAGTGCTCTCGTGAGATTTGCTAAGAGGTTCGTGACACAGTTACAAGCATCTTCCCCAATACATATTCAGGCTGCAACTAGACAGTATAGAATATATAGGTGTGGACACATTCTCTTACTGTTGTGCTACAGTAGGCTAACAGTAGATATGCCAGGGTAGAGGGTTTGCCCCTTATCTTTGTAATTTTTGGGCCTCCCCTTTCCCCTCATACTTCCACCCATACAACCCATTCCTAGAGCCAAAGATAAAAGAGCCTTGAGGTTACATGGACTCTGATCCTCCTGTGTTGAATGCGGCATACACACAGCTGGTTCAACATCTGTGCAAGCAGCTCTCCACCCTAGATTCTAGATGGATCTGCAGTATCCTTGGCTCTCAAGGTGCCCTTTCCCACCATCCCAACTATCTGGGGCATTCCATAGTAGCAGTAGAGGGGTCATGGACCTATGCAATCTGCATGGTCTTAAACTTAACTATTTGATGGCCCCATTCAACTGCAGTTCCACTGAGGAAGTCCTAGGTACAGTATATGCAAGCTTGCCCCTTATGTAGTTCTTGATATATAGGCAGCCAGCACTTCTTTTCTTCAACTATAACAACAGTTCTTGACAAAAGAAGAAAATTGGAGGGGGAAAATCCTATTTGTCCACACCTGTAAACATGCTGAACCTTAATTTTCAGATGATTTGAGGACAGGCTTGATAACAGAATGGAGGCATGGCTGGCTGGGATTTCTGTGGCATACCTGCTCTCATGTTGAGTGCACGGGGACAATATAGAACAGTGCATGGGACAATGTCTTCATCGAATGGAGCAAAGTGGGCTGGGTCTCATGTTGGACACAGGGTCTATATTTCATGGCTGTTTGCATTGTCATAGCTGGCTACTTTTGATTTGTCACTGAGCCCAACATGAGTTGCAAATTTGAAATTTTCAGGAAAATCTTGGTTCTTCTTGGTCTTCCTCTATCTTCTCTTCTTTCCTCTCCACTTCTGGCTTAAATTCAGGGAACTAGTAGTACCAGTGCTAATTTCCTTCCTGCAACAATGTTGAACTTCTGGCCAGGTTATTGCAGGCAGGGACTGAATCTGCATGCTCTAGTTGTGAAGGCATAAGCCACCACTGTTTGAACTGAAAGGACAAATCCTGTTAGGCATGGCTATAGCAAGCTCATCAACATCTGCATGTGACCCAGCCATCACTGAAGGGGGACAGAGCAACTTATTACTTAGGTGATGCATTCCCACCCTAGCCAGGGAAGCTCCACCCAAGCCTCAGGACTTCACTCAACTCAATTCCCCATACAGGCTACTACCTGTAATGCCACACCCCTGGGCAGATCATTCGCAATGATTACTGAACTCACATGCCTCTTAGTTGAGGAAGGGAGGAGTCAGGTGAAGAAGGAGCAAAACAGATAAATTAATCAGCTTCTGAACACAGTTTGGCAGCCCAACGGGGCCACCTTGGAGTGCCCTACCTAGCTGTAGGAACAGGTGTTGTATAGTGTGTCATTTGAAGAGGAGCAGCTGGGGAGATATCCTCAAAGATTCAGAGAGATGATGTAGTTCAACCTGTAAGGTTCTCTTCCAAAGCATCTGAGCTTTGGATCTTCTTGTGAAGTTTTCAGTGTTTTGGTGATATTTCAGAATAGGCCTTCCTTGGTTTCTCTGGCTGTTTCCTCTGTGAATCAGACCAGGAAAGAGCATGACAAGTTCAAAGTTAAACAGAGCAACCTGATGCCAATCAAACATCTTCAAACCACAATAAAGGTTTCAGCCTGATCCGCTCTGGGAAACAGCTGTGGGCACCATCCCACACGAAAGAGGCTGATACTGTATGAAGCCCTGGTGCAGCTTCAGCTAAGATATTTTGTGCAGGGCTGGGCCTTGTCCCCAGAGAGGCTGATTGCCCCAGGCAGAATGAAACTTGGTCTGCATAGAAGGGTTGATAGAAAATCAGGAAGGTCAGTTTGTAGCCTGTTGGACTGGATCAAGACTGAGCACTGTGGGCATGTCTAAATGTGCACATTTACTGCGCAGTAACCAAAGTTACTGTGCAGTATGGGCATGCGTCTACACGTGCACACCCATACTGTGCAGTAAATATGGTGACTTATGCTGACTTGAGCGTAAATTTGATATCTGCATCATGCACGTATCAAATTTACGTCTGATTAGTTACTGCACAGGAATGCATACGTAGACGCCTTACTGCGCAGCAACACTGTGTGTGTGGACTGACTTGGGACTAACTTTAACCTTAATGTGCTTTAACGCCTGCACATGTAGACGCTAGCCTATTCCTGCTTACTATGCAGTAACTTACTGCACAGTAAATTTAAGCTGGTGCAAATGCACATCTAGGCATGCCCAGTATGTAGGGACCTGCAGGCAGGCTGTACCACTGCAGGAGAGAGCAGACTGGCTTAGATGATCTCCATTTTGTGCAATTTAGGGGCAGCCCACTATGTCCTGAGAGGTTGTCAGTGTGTCAAACCTCTAACTGGCCTCTCCTGATCTGGCTCTTTGATGAAGATTTTGCTAGTTAAGTTATCAATTGGTAATGTGTTGGAGTCTCCGAGGATTCTCCCACCCTAGGAGCCCTTCCCATAGAGAGTGAATTACTTTGAGGTAGTCTTTATCCTCAGGTGGGAGAGGAGATCCTAGGAATGACTTACATCTCACTCAAGCACCAAGCTTTTTGGCTGTTATCATGCCACCTTCCCAATTGATTTCAATGGCAATGAAGTTCCAGGAATGTGGTAATTCCCCCCCCTGCATACAATGAGATTGTTGTTGGCTGGGGCAGGTACCAACATTAGGCTGAGACTGGGGTACCCCTAATTCGTTCAGGCCCCTCTCCCCTTAGCACCATACTGTAGCTGAAGAGATCTGATAGATGAATACAGCCTGTATTTGGCAATGAATCAAGTCACGGGCCAAATTGTGCAATACTGTGAAGTACATGATGCAATTGAACTTTGCAATACCCATGGCAGAAGTTTAAAGTTGCAGAGCCTGGGTCCTTATTGTATAGTTTGAATGCATTCTCTGCATGTAGATACATGAGGTCAGCCAATGGGGTTGTACAGTAACACTGCTCAGGGCTCCTCGAGCTTTGCTGTAATTTTTCTTGGGTTTAAAATTGTTGGATACATCTGTTGCTCATGCAGGTGGAAAACAGAGTACAGGGGAGAACCAAGCTCAATGAAAACATGACTTGGCAAATCTAACTTGCACTGCTTGGACAATACCCCTCAGTCCTAATCTGCAACCATTTAGGTAGCATTGAGGGTACTTTTACACATGCTCCAGGGGTGGGTGCTTTAATTAGAGCAGCTCTGGGAGCTGCTCAAATTAAAGTGCTGAGGTGTCTTGTGTATCAGCATCCTTGCACTTCAAAATGGCAGTGGGGGCACTTGAACAACAGCTTGTTCAATGAGCTTTAGGTCAAGTGCCCCTGCTGCCATTCTGAAGTGCAGGGTTGCTGGTGCACAAGATGCAAAGGCTGGCTAGGATGGGAATTAAGACACTCCAGCAGACTCAATTAACTGTCTGCTCCGTCCTCCTCTAATTACAGCCTCCCAGCACATCTACAAGCACCCATAGATTCCTACACCCAGCTGTAACAATGTGCCTCACTCCTACCCTGCTGCTCCCTGTTAGTTCAGCCCTGGGTCCCCTACTAATAAAAACAATGCTAATACTTCTCACCCATTCTGCTATTTTTCTCCTGGCCTTCCGTTACTGATGCCCTTCTCTCCTGACCTGCAATCTCCTCCATTGCTCCAAACCTGGGAATGATGTGAATGACTGTCTAAATCAGATTAAACCATGATTTGAAATTCAAATACAGGTCTACCCAATATAGCATGGTGCCCTATAAATACCTACAAAAACATTAAATAGCATATCTTGTGACATGACAGAGCTCAAAACTAATGTTGTATGGCACTGTATCCTTGGACAGCCTGTAATTCCAGGTCTCTAATGATCAGAAGCTAATGTTCCTAGCTGTGGGAGGCTGCCAGATATCAGAGCTTAAACCTGTCTATAGTCCAGCACTGATTCTTATCTATCCTGGGCCTTAGGCCAGAGTAATTCTCCACCTCTGCTTCTGCATTAACTATCCTTGAGGTAAAATAAAAAAATGGCATTTGTGAAAGATTGTTTTTCTTTATGTGGTGGCTGTTGCTGCTGTTAGGGTTGATGTGCATGTATAATCCAGTGGAGCCTGGGTTAGTGGGACAGTACAGGTAAGTAAGCCAGAGGTGCCAGACAAATTCAAAAGTTCGGAAGTAACATGGAGGTGGACTGTTCTCAGTGGTGGGAGATGACAGAACAACAAGCAAGGGAAGTTTAGGTTAGAGATTAGGAAAAACTTTCTCACTAGGAGGGTAGTAAAGCACTGGAACAGGTTACCCAGAGAAGTGGTGGAGTCTCCATCCTTGGAGGTTTTTAAGACCTAGCTAGACAAAGCCTTGGCTGGCATGATCTAGTTAGGGATAGTCCTGCTTTGTGTAGGGGGTTGGATTAGATGACCTCCTGAGGACCCTTTCAACCCTCATTTTCTATGATTCTATGAACATGGTTTCCTAGTTGTCTCTCTCAGTTGTTTGCACTGCTATATGTCACTAGCCCTGGGCACTAATTCAGAAAGGACATATGAATGGCAGCCCCACCAGCCTGGCCACTGCCACTCTGCCACTGCCACTGCCATTCTTGCTGCCCAGGCCACAGAAATTTCTTGTTCTGCCTCTGAGCGTAACAGAGCCCATGAATGCTATGCGCCTCCGGAGGCTTGGGGGGCATGGCGAGTCCCCGCAGTCGGCAGCAGCACTGTTGGTGGCAGGATTGTGGTGGAGGCAAATGGGGAGCTGCCACAGGCAGCAGCAGAGGGCGGTGGGGCGGGAGGTGAGTGCTGACCAGTGGTTGGCAACCACCTGCAGACACTGCCAGCCGCCTCAGTGGTGGCCGGCACCAATTGCAGACTGCCTGTAGACACTGCCAGCACCGTCAGCGACAGGCGGGGGCAGGAGGGGGGGCGGGGGCGGCGACCACCCACAGATGCTGCTGACAGTGTTGGCAGTGCCTTTTCACAGGGGGTGCACTGTCACAATCAGGGGGTGCATGTGCACCTGCGTGCACCACCTTTGCATTGCCAATATCAGAGCCTATTGCATGTGACTTAGATTAGCAACGGTAAAGTGCTTGATGGATTGTCCTCAAGGTCCTCTGTCTTCCTGAAACATCTTACCTGCCCTCCTGTATGGCAGTGCCTCTCTTCTGGAGAGAGAAAGAGAAAATGCCTAGGCAGTTCCAGGTCTGCTCTTTCAGAAGAAATGATTTGGCACTACTGAATGTATCCTTCACCTTTCCCTTCCACCTTGAGGGGATGCTAATCCTGGGCATTGCCCATGCTGCCAAGTTTGCATGGAAACTGCTACTAAAGAGCCAAGTAGGAGCTACTTTTGAAGCCCAAAAGGGAGGGGAAGATGAATGCTGGGATCAATTTCCTGATGTGCTTCCGCATCTTGTGATTCATTCTGCAGCAACTTTCAAAGGGAACTGATTGCAGTTTGCTGCTTGGCCTGGTATGTGAAGCCATTTCCTTCCATATTTCTTAAGCTGTGCCAAAATGATGCAATACTACAGGTGAATTTCCATACTTTCACAGGCTGGCATACATGGCATCCCACTGGATTCCAGCTGTTCAGAATGTGGTGGGTGCTTCCTTTAATGGACAGCAAATATTTTCCCCTGTGGCACATGGAGACTCCTTCTTTCCCTGCCTCTTACATTACCCACAAGAGCAACACAGAATGCAACTCCTCTCATTGCAAGTAGCACTTAGGCAGCACCCTGATGTGGTGCACGCACAGCTCTTCCCATCCTTGTATTGTACATGTGGAGTTCTTCCCCTCTGCATGATGAATGAAAGGCATTTGCCTGTTCCCACTATCTCTATCATATGCTTGACAGACATGAGGTCACAAAGCAGCAATGCTAAGAGCGGTGCTAAGCAGCAATGTTAACAACAATGGCCTGGGGCTCACGGAAACTGGCTCTGCCACTGATTTGTTGAGAGATCCTGGGCAAACCACTTGCTGTCTGTGCTCCTTTTTTTCCCACTTAGTAGACTGGGGAGAATGGCACTGATCCATCCACCTGTATAAACACCTTAAGTTTAACAGATAGGTAGGACTATAGGAGCTCAAGAATTATGATCACCCATCTTGTGGGGCCCACAGAAAACATACATTCCACATACAGAGGCTGCTACTACTATGCAGTAGCATTGAGTGGCACGAAGCATGACACAATGCTACTGTGCAGTAGTAATGAGCTACTGTGCAGTCAACATCACCAAAAAGCTGTTTGGGGACACTACTCTTCAGTAACTCTGGTTACTGCATAGTCATTTAGCACGTGTGTATGCAAATATTAAATGATTGTGCAATAAAAACTGCACAGTCAGCATCTCAGTGTCTCATGTAGATGTGGCCAGTGAGAAGCCGTGTATTGGCCATGGAGAGGCCTGCTCTCCCATCCTGCCTATGGAGAGTACTCATTCCCTTCTTCACAGTGCACAGACAGCATATGGTTCAGAGAGCTCTCACCTTCAGATGGCCCTTAAACCTATGGAAGAATTTCCACAAGAGTATGCATTTCCCAGTGAAGGATGCCTTTTGTCAGACTAACTTTCTGGCTAAATCTTTGAACCTGGTAGGAAAGAAATTATAGAAGCAAAAGCATTGGGGAAAACGGAGGGTTGCAATGGCTACTCAGGATAGGGTAGCCCAAAACCTGGCAAAGAAATGAAGCTGTGGTGCAAGTGGAAGTAATGGACACCAAGCAGCGTCTGTGAGTTGAGGTTCAGGCAGGAATACAGCGGTGCCCATAGGGTAGCAACAGAGGTGGGTGATAATCTGGAAATAAGACAGGAGTGTAAAAGGTATAGCAAAACCTACAGCTTTAACTCTTTAGAGGTCTCCAAGCTCAAGGAGGAGAGCAGCCCTTCCCATCTTTTTCATTACAGGATTAGCCAGGAGTTGATGAATGTGATATGGAATGCTAGGCTAGGATCAAGGAAGAGCCTGCAGATGCACACAGTCATGCAGATGCAGATGTGTGTTGGACCTAAGGGAGCAAGCTGGGGTGAACTCCCACTCCTGAGCAGCAGCTTTGACAGGGACCTTAGGTGGGATGGTTTGGCTGGACAGATAAATGTGCCATGCAGATGCTGGTTGCTCTAGATGCCTAATGCTTTGACCCTGAGCTGGAATTCCAGTGTTCTTGGGCCTTGGGTTGACCCCTAAGCTGAGGTGTGCATGTGCTGCTTCAGATACCCCAAGACCTGGAAGAAGAGGCTGAAGGCCAGTCCTGGATGATTCAGTAACCTTAACCTAGAGAAGGAAAATATCACATTGAGCCTTATGGGAAAACAGAAGGCAGCAGTTCCACAGGACCTAATTCAGGATAAGATGACATGCCCAGACAGTGGAGTGAGCAAGAGTGCAGCTTTGCTACCTAGCATGCTCTAGCAAGGAACCCACACGTAAAGCAGATGTACACATGGTGCCCTGTCTATAGAAGCTTTCACCCTGAGGAGGGTCTGCCCAGGACAACAGCTCTGGGAGCAGCTGCTATCTAGAGCAGCGTTTCTCAACCCATGGGTCGTGACCAAAAAGTGGGTCACAAGAATATATGAAAGGGCTGCGAACAAACTAAAATGGATCAACAAACTTTAAAAATGGATTCTCCTTTAAAGGAGAAAAAAATGTGGGAAACTGTGGCTTTTCCTTTGCAGGCTGGCAGACTTCCTTGCTTCTTCAGACTGTCTGCAAACCAGGTAATTTCTAACACTTTCTCTGTCTCCTCTTGAAGACTGATAGATTGCAACCAGCAAGTTGTTTGTCAGAAAAAAGTTTATTAGCCCATCAAGCCCTACAAAAGAAAACATCTCTCTCATTAGTTTCAAGCTCTTATCTGCAGGGTGCATTTTCATTTGCAAGCCACTAGCTATGGAGACCGACACAGGCACCCCTCAGTAGTAGCTAGCATGTGGGGAGCATGGCCAGATGCCTAGACCCTGCGCTGGGTCCCTATCATGGGAGAGGGGTGGGGGGGATCCCTGCTTGAGCAGCCATGTTCCACCCCCTCCACCCTGCTACACACACCCATCTCAGCCAGCCGGAGCAGTGATAGTGCTCTGGCTAGGAAGGAGAGGGGCAGGGCCAATTTTACTTTGCTCCAGCAGACACTCTGCCCACTGCTGCAAAGCATCTGGGATGCTGGGGGACTCTGGTTTAACTTAAACCAGGAAGGGGTCTGGGACAGACATTGCATAAACCGGTTTGATCCAAATCAGTTATGTCTGATACTACATTCAACCAGGTTTATCTTAAACCAGTTTCAGCCATTTTGAAACTGGTTTATGTGCACTTAACCTATGTTCTGTTACTAGTTTAAACCAGCAAAGCCATCTCTAGGGGCGTGCAGGGCCTGGGGCATATCAGCCTGTGTCGGGCTGGGGAGGGGTGACAAGTGGCCGGAGCCAGTGGAGTGGAGGAGGGAGGATGGCGAGTGGCCAGAGCCGGTGGTGCTTGGTGGCGGCGGTTGTGGCAGAGCCAGCATTTCTTGGCAGCGGAAGTGCATGGCAGTTGCAGTGGGGCCTATACGACACTGACCACGGTGCCCTCCAAAGCACAGGGTGCAGGGTAGTTGCCCCAATTTGCCTCCCCCATAGGGACAGCCCTGTAAACCAGTTTCTGATCACTTAAAACTGTTTATGTGTAATGTCTGTCCCTAGCCCAGAAGACACATACATGTGTGTGTGTGTGTGTGTGTGTGTGAGAGAGAGAGGGAGAGAAAGAAAGAAAGGGAGAGAGATGTCGAAGCCAGCTGCAACAGCAGTGTGTATATGTAGCTAAGCCTTGTCTGTTGTGTATATTCAGCAAACAGTGTTATTTGGAACCCTCCATGTCTCAATGATTCTTTAAAATTATGGGTGATGAGTAAAGATCAAGAAAACACAACAATCAGTGACATGGATGGGTTCCTAATCCAGGAATATAGTGACTGCTGAGACCTAGTAAAAGCAAATATAAACAAGCAACTGCTGCTACAACAGCTCCTATTAAGCCATCTGGCAAAACATTTGCTAGGATTGTGGAAGTTCTAGAAAATCACCTAATGTCAAAGTCGCTTGTGATGGCAGAGCATTTTGGGATTTAAGAACAGAATCAAAAAGAAAATGAAATAATTTGAAAATATGTGTTTGGATAAAGGAAATGAAAAGAGTGTTGCCAGCTGGGAGAGAGGAACTGGTTAGCATGCGGTATGCAAAATGAAGCAATCCATTGACTGAGGCTGATTTGCCCTTAAACATGCTCTGGAAACTGCTGTGTCAATGGAGACAACTGCTAGTGAAGACAGGGGATTGCAACAGCTTCAAACGGCCCAAAACAAAGATTAAGTTAATTTTTGGACGATGCACAAGTCTTTCAGGAGAGCCTTGAAATCTGAACACATGAAAGCAACAGTTATGCTCAAAGAGGGAACAATCTCTACATTTTGCAAAGCTCGTCTGGTACCAGTTGTGATCCACTCAAAGGACCTACCATCCTCACAGGGGACTCAGGGAGTAGACATGGTTTATTGGAGGGAATGAAGTGCTTGGCGAGTGCTGGTGATAAGAGCTTATAGGGCATAAGTTGCCCTTCCCCAAGAAGGCTCAGGGCCGTTTACAGTAAAAGACAAGATCAGTTTCTTTTTCCTAGAGTAGAGGATATTTTTGCTTAATTACCCTGTGGTAAACTTTCTCTGAGGTTGACTAGCCCAAGCATATCTGCAAATGGAGAATGAATTCAATGACAAGAAGTAACCTCATATTAACACATACCGGGGTTTATTGCAATATAACAGGCTAGTATTTCATAGGAGTGCCACACCTTCTTTTTGGCAATGAGCCATGACCGGTAATTGCAGGGCATTCCTGGCACTCAGTGTAACTTAGATGATATACCAGTTAAGGGAATGGGTGATGAAAAGCACATTGAGAACCTCTCAAAGGTACCTACAAGGCTGTCTGAGTATGGACTTAGACCCTGAGACATGGAGAAATGTGAATAGAAGTATTGTGACCACACTGCTGACAAAGATGGTTTTCATAAATCACAAGAAATGCTGGAAGCTATTCTTCAGGCACCCCAACCACAAATGTGTCACAATTAGTTTCACATTTGTTGGTAGTCAGTTATTATGAGAGGTTCTTGCCTCACATAGTGGCAATGCCTTATCATCCAAAGAACTCTTACACAATGGACCGAATCTGTGGTGTTCCTTGGTGTACCAAGGCTTTGAATGAAGCATAGACCCTTGATATTAGTATAAAGCCTCTCCGTACATGCTACAATGCATCTTTGCCTGCAAAGTTAGCTTGTGAGTCTTCCCTGTTTGGAAGAAGAGCAGTAATTCCAGATATAATAGAAAATTGTAGGAACTTAACACTAGAAGAGACCTTCTGGGTCATGGAATCCAGGCCCCTGTTGTCACAGGCAGGGCCATTCCTAGTGGGCGGCAAATCGGGGAGACTGCCCTGGGCCCTGCACTTTGGGGTGGTTTCGTGGAGCCTGGCCGGCTTCGTGTCTGGCTGCTCACTGCTCCCCTGCTGCCGCCATGTCCAGCCCCACACAAGCTGATTTGCCCTGGGGCCCCACACCCTGCTGTGGTCGTCTCTGGTCACAGGTACCACACATAAAATTCCCTTCATAAATTTTCAAGCTCCATTAAAAATAATTAGGATATTTTCACCCATTACTCTTACTGGAAGTCTGTTTCAGAACTTCACTGCTTTCATGGTTAGCAATCTTCTGATTTCCGGATTACAGACTTTCCATCCATGTGATCATCCTAATAACTCTTCTTTACACCTGCTCCAATCCAAAGCCATATCTCTTGAACATACCTGGCCAGAATTGTACACAATAGTTTAGAGGAGGTCTCACCATGCCTTGCACAATGGCATTAATATTTCCTTAACTTCTGGATAGACCTCAGCTGATACATCCTAGGATTTGCATTTTTCCAACTTGTACACAAATGGCTTTCTCCTTTTGTTGTTTTCAACTGATGAATTCTCAAATAATAGCAGCTGTTATTAATTTTTAAGTACACACCTTGAGCTTCTTGGGCTTCACTGACTGCCTATCTTGCATGCAGACCAGCCTCTGGCTTCTTTACTATTCATTCCATCCAGGAAGAGCACACACCAGCTGCAGATGCTTCCTCAGTCTGATGAAGGGTATTTATACCCAAAAGCATTCTAAGAAGAATTTTTCCAGCTATTTGAGGTAGTCTAATAAAAGATATCAGATTTACCCAAAGAACCTTGCCTGCCTAATAGGTCTGTGTGAAGTGGCTAGCATTCGCTTCAGATTTGGCTGATTCGGTGGACAGTGATTTGATTTGGTGATTCAAATCAGTCCCGAATCGATTTGGCCGAGTCTGATTCAGAGATTCGGCTGCTGCTGAATCTCTGAATCAGCCAGGCCCATCCCTTGCCCCTCTCCCAGCCCGGCAATGGCTGGCCCCCCCCCAAAAAAAGCCCCGCATTGACTGGCTGCTGCTGGGCAGGGGGGGAATCCCCGCTGCCCCCCCCTGCCCCACGCTGCATGGGGGGCTCTGCACGAGCCCCCTGACTCCTGCCCCCCCATGGCTGTCCCGCCTGTTCCAGCTCCAGCCCCTTAAGAAAAAAAAAAAACAAGGAAAAACTCCGAACTCACTGTTCCTGCCGGGCAGAGGGCGATCCCTGCTGCCCTCTGCTTCCTGTGCCATGTTGGGGGCTCTTCCGCAGGGCCCCCGAAGCCCTGAAGCCACTGCAGGAGCAGTGAGTCTGGGGTTTTGAAGATTTTTTAAATCGATTTGGACTTTTTAATTGGTCCCCAGATTCAATTTGGATTTGGAGATTCAGCCACCAAATCGGGCTGAATCTCCTTCAAATTGAATCACCATTCAAAGCTTTGCACAGCCCTACTGCCTTGCATTTTTTACTATTGAATATCACCCAATTTCTATTACTCCATCTTCTAAGGTCATCCAGTTCCTTCTGTCTGATACTCCAATCCTCCTGCTTATTGATGATACCTCCCAGCTTTGCATCATCAGTAAATTTCATTAGTACATTACTACTTCTTGTGCCAATGTCATTAATGAAGTGTCATTAATGAAAACCTTTAACAAGATCAGCCCCTCATATGATATCTGAGGACCTCTCCTAGTAAACTTCCTCCAGCTGGAGAATTCCCTTTTCAAGACATGTTTTTCCTTTAGCCAATTCCTTATGCACGTCACAATTTCTCAACTAATCATCATATTCTCCAACTTTGTTTCCAGTTTCTTGTATGGTACTGTATCCAATGCTTTACTGAAATCCAGATAGTCAAGATCTGTTGCAGTATTGGTATTGCATCAGTTATCTTATTCATTGATTCATAGATTCATAGATTGTAAGGTGCTGGAAGGGACCTCACAAGATCATCGGGTCCAGCCCCCCTGCACTAGGCAGGAAAGACAACTGGGGTCAGGTGACCCCAGCAAGGTGACTGTCCAGTTTCCTTTTGAAGGTTTCCAGGGTAGATGATTGTACCACCTCTGGAGGGAGTTTATTCCACAGTCTGGACACCCTAACTGTGAAGAAGTTTTTTCTAGTGTTAAGCCTGAAACAGTCTTCCAGGAGTTTGTGGCCATTACTGCTGGTTTTCCCCAAGGGTGCCCTGGTGAACTGTTGTTCACCAAGCCCTTGATGTACTCCCCTGATGTAGTGGTAAGCTGCTACCAAGTCCCTTCTCAGCCTTCTCTTTTTCAGGCTGAAGAGGCCCAAGTCCCTCAGCCTTTCCTTGTATGGCTTGCTTTGCAAGTCTGATCATATGGGTGGCTCTTATCTGAACTATTTCAAGCTTTTCCACATCCTTGTTGAAGTGTAGTGACCAGAACTGGACACAGTACTCCAGCTGTGTTTTCATCAATGCTGAGTAAAGTGGAAAAATCATTTCCCTGGTTTTGCTTGAGATGCATTGGTTGATGTATGCCAGAGTATTGTTTGTCCTGAAGGCTACAGCATCGCACTGATGGCTCATGTTCATACTATGGTCTATTATTACCCCTAGGTCCCTTTCAGTCATGGTGCTAGTCAGTTTAGTGTCACCAAGCCTGTAAGTATGTTGGGGGTTGTTCGTCCCCATATGGAGCACTTTACACTTCTCAATGTTGCTTCATCTTGTTCCGATCTGCCCACCTTGCCAACCTGTCTAGGTCCACCTGTATCTGCAGCCTATCTTCAAGCGTGACCATGCTCCCCCATAACTTGGTGCTGTCCATGAACTTGGCCAGTGGGCTCTTCACCCCCACATCCAAATCATTGATAAAGATGTTGAAAAGCACTGGACCAAGCATGGACCCCTGAGGGACACCACTGGCCACTTCTCACCAGGATGACACAGATCTGTTCATTAGAACTCGCTGGGTCCTACCCCGCAGCCAACCCGACTGTCGAGCAGTTAAGTCTGAAATCCTTCAGTTTTCCTGTGAGAACATCATGGGATATCCGATCAAAGGCCTTTTGCAAGTCTAGGTATACAGGCAACTCCCGCTTACTGCCGTTTCACTTACCGTGGTTTCGCTATAGTGCTCATTTAAAATACATACCCAGTTTCACTTAGCACTCAGAGTGTTTGGTTATAATGCTCAGCACGGGGCTGGGGAGAAGGAGCAATGGCGGTGGCAGCAAGTTCAGAGGTGAGTGACAGCCAGCAGGGGCCCAGGGTGGGGCAGCAGGAGAGTGGGATTTGCTCCTGCACGCGGTGCTGGAGCTGGCTGGGAGAAGTGGCGGCGGTGAGAAAGCGGGATGGCGGGCAGCATGACCACAGAGCCCAGGTTGGTGCCCAGGGCCAGGGCTGGCAGGGTGGGTTGGCAAGAGTGCGGCAGGAGTCCATGGCCACAGGTAGATGAGGAGGAGTAGTGGCAGCAGCAAGAAGGGGCAGGTGGCCAAGGGGCGTGAGTGCAGGACCTGGGGTGGCAGGGTGGCAGAAGCACGGGGCCTGGGGTGGCAGGACACATGTGCATTGTCCCCTGCTCTAGGCTGCAATGTGGCTGAGCCTGCGGAGCCCCCCCTGCCTCTGGGCTGCACCCCCACCTCCTGGGATTCAGCTCGTGCCCTGTTCCAGTCACGCACTCACTCGCAGGGCATGAAAACCATCCTAAGCCTGCAGCAATCCAGTGGCAGCAGATAGTTCCAGTGTTGGGTGCCCTGGAGGGTGCCCCTGCTGGGCAGAGTGGGGCACGGGTGCTGGCGGGTGGGTGGCCCCCCTGTTTCCCCCATGCCGGCCGGAGCCCCACTGCGTGGGGTCTGGGCTGACAAGTTGTGCAAAATCTATTATATTTATTTACATTAAATCCTATGGGGAAATGGGTTTCACTTAACGCTGTTTCACTTCCCACTCTGTTTTTCCGGAATCAATTAAGAGTGCTAAGTGGGGGTTGCCCGTACAGTGTCGACCTTCTTTCCCTTATCCAGGTGGTGAGTTACCTGGTCATAGAAAGAAATGAGATTGGTAAGACAAGACCTGCCTGTGTCAAAGCTGTGCTGGCTGTTGTTCAGAATCCTACCTTCTGCAAGCATATTGCACATAGACCCCTTGATTAATTTTTCCAGGATTTTTCCTGGGATAGAAGTTAGGCTAATTGGCCTATATTTGCCCAGGTCCTCTTTCCTCCCCTTCTTGAAGATGGACACAACATTGGCCCTCTTCCAGTTTTCCGGGACCTCTCCTCAGTGTCATGAGTTTTGGAAGAGTTTCACACAGGTCCCGTGATGACTTTGGCCAGCTTCTTCAGCACTCTGAGCCTGTAAGTATGTTGGGGGTTGTTTGTCCCCAGATGGAGCACTTTACACTTCTTAGTGTTGAACTTGATCCACTTATTAAAGAAAGATATTATATTAATCTGGCACGATCTACCTTTGAGAAATCCACATTACATTTTACCCATGTCTATTTACCTCTACATTTTTTTATTATTCTGTTACAAAGCCTTAAATACTACTGAGGGTAGACAAGCAAACCTGTGGTTGCCCAGATCACCATTTTCTGCTTTTTTAAATATAGGAACTACATTTGTTATTTTCTCATTACAGAAACAACCTCCAATTGGATAGAATGATTAAAAATACTTATTACGAGGCCTACCACGTACTAGTTCTTTCAGAAGTCTGAAAAGAACATTATCCATGTGGCAGGGCACAGGTTGTGGAGCAGCCAGCAGGTGCGGTGTGGCTTAATGAGGTGGTGACATGACTACAAGAGGGTTCCTGGATTGGAGGATGGGGCT
>NW_005842764.1:0-8158 GCF_000455745.1 Alligator sinensis
GTTTCATTTTAATCATGGGAAAACATGGATTAGGGGTTACTTTTTTTAAGCCGAACATTGGGTTTTTTTTTAAAACAGAGAAAACCATGATCTCTGTATCATGAGGAGCTTTTCCCAGTTGTGAGGGGCAGCTTAAGAGATGGTATGAAGTGCTTGTTTAAAAAAAAATAATAACAAAGCTTTGGCATCATTGGCAAATCAGTTTGGGGGTACTTGTGCGACTATTTCTCCACTGCTGTGAATGTATCCTGTTTGTAGTAATGCACCTGAAAATGTTCGTGCATCAAAAAATATTTTCAAATGTGAAATTTTGAAAGTTTATCTTTATAATCTTAATTTTGCTTATAATTTCATGAGGAATTCAGTCACTAATTTAAATATGGCATGTATATTTTAGTACTAGAAAGCCTCAGTTGTTTCCAAGAACCACATCTACATTTCACAAAACTATTGACTGGTTTGTCCGCAATATGAAGTGCAGAAACTGATCAGTGGATGATCCAAATTCAATCTGAAATGTCTATCAAATGTTCTGACATGAAAGAGTGATATGCTTTAGGGAACTAAGAGTTCATCCTGATATGGATAAAGTAGGATAAAACAAGTGACAGTGAAGCATCATAAAAAGTAGCTGGAAGTATTTCAGGGTACATATGATAAGGATGAAAAGCAACTGTTACTAGAGCATAACATTAAAAATAACTGTATAAAAAGAGAGTAGATATCAATGAGGGGGGGAAAAAACCCTCCTAGATGAGGAAATGTATATATGACAGTCTTCAAAAATATAGTGTAGCTAGGGGTGAGAAAATAGGACACTAGCCCCAGATGGCCACACCAGTCACCAACACCAGCTCACCTGCTACTACCCATGGTACAAAAATCACTTGCTTACATGTTTCTGTTAAACTTTCAAATTGGCCAACTTGTTTTTAACTTCTATTGTTAGTCCTAAACTGAGAAAACCAGAATCCTTGTTTGAAAAAAATTCCCAATTTTGGGGTTTAATGAAATAATCCAAAATCCACATTTTTCTGTCATCAAAATGAAATACCACTACTATTTTAAATCTGAAAATTGGGGATTTTTTCTAATTAAAGAAAGCCAGGGTCACTGGTCCAATATATGTGAACTAGGGACAGACATATAAGCATTAAACTATTCTCAGAAAAAAGCCCTTATCATAGTCATGGTGATGCCTGAGGAGCAGGGGCAGATCCAGAGGGGTACAATGGTGCAGTTGCACCCCCGTTTGATTCCTGTTCCACCCAAAGTTTTAAAAACAACCAGCCAGGAGTGGCAGCAGAATTTCTATTCAGGCAGCGGTGTGGGAGTTAGTTGACTTCATGACTCATTTTAATCTACCTGATTGTTTCAAAACTCTTCATTCCACAGATGTTAACCATCTCTTGTTCCACTTAAACTACCTTTTCTTGACCAATTTACTGTCTGCTAGTGGCTCCTGTTAATGGAGCTCCTATTTCACAGCCCCACAGACTGTTTTTAACTCTAGCTAGAATGATTACAAGACTAATGAAACAATATCCTCTGATTATTCTGCCTAGTTTTTAGTATTTTATACATTATAGTTGATATAGCAAATTAACGTACATTCCATAGAATCATAGAAGTAGGGTCGGAAGGGACCTTGTAGATCTTCAAGTCCGACCCCCTGCCTGGGCAGGAGAGAAACTGGGCTCAAGTGACCCCAGCCTGTTATCCTGGGGATATATCCAATAAAGTAATATTTGTTTTTGCTTTGGTCTTAAACTAAATAGTATAGCCCTAGGCCCCTAGCATATTAGTACGATTCTGGTTTCTTTTTAACTGGAGAAAAATATATGTTGTGTTATATGTGATGATACACCACACTATATGTACTCCCCTTTTCAAAATCCTAGATCCACTCATGCCGTGGAATTGAACTGCACCACTGAAGTGAACAGAAATTACGTCAGGCACCTTTGGGAGCAAGACTAGGCATTACAAGTTTACTAATGGAATGAACTCTAGCTAGATTTTAGAAAGTCTTTACTTTCTAAAAAGACTTTTAGAAAGTCTTTACTGAGCCAAATCCAGTGTCTCCTTTCAAGCATTTGGCATCAAGCCTTTAGGTCCATGAAAACCCTGAGTGTATAGTGAACTGGTAAATCATGCCCATCAAGTATGGATAACAATGGTTTAAAATTTTTAACTCTGAAGTCAGGACCCAGAAATTGACAGGATTTGGGTGTTTAGTTTGTTTGTTTTTAAAGAGCCCAATCTCTGCGTAGCATTTTAAGTAACATTTCCCAAAGTATGAGTTCTTCTCATTTTAAAATATATCTCTAATAGGCTAGTTGACTCTCATTACTAAACAGATATTGCCTTGGAGCTTTCTGGCTTTGAATAATTGCCAGTGAACCTCAGAGAAGCAAGAGAACCTAAAAAGCAGTTTTATTTTTTTTCCAATATTTTAAGGCAATTCACGGTTCTTGCCACTGATAAAAGTTAATTATCCTATCACAATATATGGGCTGCCTGAGCAGGTAATCTTTTTAAAGTAACAGCTACTGTACTTCTTAGAACCACAACTGGAGTCAAACTAATCACTAGATCTTTTCAAAAAAAAAGCTTTCAGAACTCATTATACCCCAGTATACAATTAGATGCCCTATTCCTGCATCAGATTATGCCTATGCACACCTCTGAGCATGTTTCTATTTCTCTAAATTATATTTTTGAAATTTTAGGGGTCTACGGGTTTGTTTAGCATGCAATAAGACTCATGGAGGATTGTGGTGAGCATGACCCACTCATGCATAAGACCCACTGGTGACTGACATAGATAAGCCCCGAGTCGCATAATGGCACTCCACTTCACCTTGTGTAATGGCTCAAGTCATGTCAAGATGCCTATATTGTGTGGCTACATTTTTAATATATATCACTAAGTTTATCTTACTATGGCTTTATCTAGACGTGCAGGCACATGCAGTTTGTGGCACTGTAACCCTCTTTGCAGTGCCACAAACTGCACCTTTTGCATATTAAACTGTGCACGGTGCTGCTAATTAGCAGAGCTGGGGGGAAATTTGCTACCGGGATTTCCCCTATCTTGAGGCATTCTGTTCCCCAGACAGCTGTGGAGTGGCTGGCTGGGGTGCAGGTTGCCTCTGGGTGCGGGCTCCACAGTGCATGGAGACACTGGAGCAAGCGGCCCTGGGCTGTCTGCTCCCCTGTCTCCACATGCCTCAGTGCAGCAGTTCTGCTGTGCAGCCCCTGTGCTGTGGCATGTTGAGCCCCCATCTCAAGGCACACTGCACCATAGCCAGCTGGGAAGTGGCTGGCTGGAGTACAGGTTGCCTCAGCATAGGGACTTTGCAGTACATGGAGATGGGAAGCAGGAATCCCTGGGCTGGGGCTTCCTGCTCCCCCATCTCTGTGTGCCACTGCCTGGATGGTGGGGGCACAGGGTCTGCCCGCTGGCTACCCCCATGCTGAGGCATGCTGTGCAAAACACATGAGCAGGGGCATGCACTGCGGCACTATTTGTACTGCTGCAAAAGCATGCCCCTGCTCATGTGGACATGGCCTGTGTGTGCACAGAATGATTAAGTTCTATCTCTGAGGCATCTAACTTCATTTACACTCCATAGACACAGAGAAATGATGTACAAGCCTTGACGTCGTAGATGAACAAAAACCACAAATAGAGACTGTTTGGGTACATCCCTACTTTCAAATCTCTCTTGAAAAAAACCATCTCTCCTGTGATATCTTTCACCACCCATTCAATTCATATGAAAGGTTGGACTGGGCATGCTAATGATTGGCAATCTATGTGTTTTTAGATTACCTTGTGGACTACAGGTGAGAGTCCCCTTTCACTTACACTAATGCAACTGCTTTAAGTGATCCTAACCCATGACTAATATATAATCCAGCATAGTGCTGTGATTTAAAATGGCATGACTCCAGATATTCAGGGTACATGCATTTGATATTAAATAACTATTGGCTAAAATGCAAACAAACCTCTTAGGAATAGGAGCCAGAAAACAGGACTTCCTCCCCAAGGGGGAAGGACCCTCCTCCCTGAGTCACAGAAGTGACCTCTTTCTTGATACCTTTCTGGCCCCATAATCCTTTCCTTCGTGGCTGCATTGTGGACCTGCTTCATTTGAAGGAGTAGGGGAAGAGAGGTTTTGCTAATTTGTATATGCTCATAGTCATATCTTCCCCATAGCCTCAGAGGGAACATAGAAGGTGTGGATTCAAACCCATTAAGTCTGAGGGGGCCCAAAATGGAAGTTTCCCATGTCCTGGGCAACTGCTGTAGCTTTAAAGCTATTTGCAGAGGGGGAAAGGAAGGATCTTTATGCTATCTGGTAGGCAGATGTTGTAATCTGATTAGATGCAGTTGTCTATCTGTTCAGGTCAGAAGCCCTACTGAGATGCATATGCCTTATACAGCCAAGGGAAGAAGAATTAAAAACATAAAGGAGTGTTTTAGCATAGAGTAAATTTCCTGTTGAATTAAATGGAAACTCATAAGTCTTCTGGGTGACTGAGGAGACATCTAAATACTTCACAGTAAAGTGATTAGGAAAAGTTTTATTGTTCTGTAGGGTAAAGTAAAGTGGGGTACACAAGGTAAATATAGGTCCCATGGGAAGTATATAAGAGCTATACATGAACACAGGCAAATCAGAATATTTCCATAACCCTAGTCATTTAAGCTTAGGCTTTGCAAGAAGTTACATGGTGAAAGTCTAGTGGGGAAAGTGGAATTTATCCTTTCTGACCACATCCAGAACAGCATGGCCATGTGGTATGTGGCACTGCAGACACGTCCGCAGCACCACACACTGCACATTCAGGTGTTTTTCACACTGCAAGGGAGCAGAGTTGTGGTGGGGGGTTGACCCCAGGAAATCCTAGGGTCAAAACAACCTACCCCCAGAAAAGTGGGACAGCACATGCAGGGCTAGTGCATGCTGCCCAAAACTGGAGCTTGGCCAGCCAGAGCCACACTCCAGCAACTTGCCAGGCTCCAAGCAGCAGGATTGACATGGCTGCAACCCCAGGAGACCCCCAGGACCCCAGGTAAGGATGCTGAGGCCAGCCCAGTGCTGGACCCAATCTTCTCTACCCCGCACTGGAGTAACCTGCCATGTGCCAGAGGATTCACGGCACAGGCATTCCCTGGCGACAAGTACCAGTGACACAAGGCATGCCACTGCTTCTTGTCCCCAGGGAGACAAACAACCATGTTTGTGTGGACCTGGCCTCTGTGTCCACATGAATGCTTGTGAACCTCAAATACCAGGACCAAGATTGGGATTTAATTTCCATATACTGAATTGCACTATACATCCATCTTCTTTTTTTTTCCTACAGAACTTCTGACATACTAACCTTTGAGACAGAAAGGGAAACATTGAGGGAAACATCCAGAATCAAGAGCCAGTAGTCATGTGGCAAAAAGGCTATCCCCTTTCACCCTGACCAGTCTTAAGTTTTGTTTCTTGTTTGTGACGTGGGCATAAATTATATGCAGCTCTCCGCCATGATTTTGTTTCAGGAGTTTCTAGCAAGGATTTCTTTTTAACCCTTAGGTGACCACTTGAATGGTATCTCTTGCTAGTGGCATGGGCACTGATTAACTGGGTTGTGACAGCAGGTTCCCTCCAGCCTAGGGACATTTGAAAAATGTAGACCAGATCCCAGGGTTCCCACCTGATTACTTCTCCAGGCCTGAAGATCCCAGGGTTCCCACCTGATTACTTCTCCAGGCCTGGGCTTTGGGTGGTGAGAAAGTAAGGATTCTCAGCAAACCCACCTTAGATTCATGAGGAACTCTAGCTGTTCATGAGGATCTCCAGCAGGAGCCTGTACTGGCCAGTCAGCTCAGAGCTCACTGTATATGCACAACACAGCCAGCCTGTGGGGGCACATACCCTTTTCCTGGGTTTGCTATTGTCTGTGCCTTCTTGAGAAAGGTAAGCAATCTGCTATCCCCTGAAGCACCACCTGTGAGAGCTTCTCTTTACATAAAAAGCTCTGTAGTGAGCCTCTTGATCCTGTTGCATCAGGGCCATGCTGGAGCCACCCCTTGTACGTGCTGCTAAAATGTCCCTAGGCCATAAATCCCTGCAATTGGTCAAGAAACAAGCGTAAGCCCCTCATCATAACCTCATACGTAACAGGCAGAAAACATAACCCACTACCTTGTAACCTGATAGCAACCTGAGAGCACAAAGAACTGCTGCTTGCCAGAAAATTAAAGATTCCACATAACGGTTCATCATTGGGTATCTCCGTCAGACACCTCTGTCTATAAATATTTTAGCAGTTTCCGCCCAAGTCAGAGAACCCCGGAAAAACCTCTGAGGAGAGACCTGAGTCCATCACCAGAGTAGATTGATGGTCTGATCAGCTGTCAATACTCCCCGTCATCGTTAATTTTGACGTAGTAAAGCCCTGCAGGCACGATAGCACGTTTTTGGTGCCACGTCCGTCATTGCTTGGCTGTAACCCGTACGTTTGACTGTAATCGATGCAACTGTAACAGAACAAAGGCTCAGCCTGCGTCACACGTCACTATCTGGGCGATGTAAGTAAACAATCTCCTGTAACCAACACGCGTCTGTGCCTGGTTAATTTCACCCCATCCATCACTACCCGCCTGTCAGGTGAAAGTTTTACTGCTCCGGTGCAATTCAGAAAGCAGCTGCCGGCCGGCTGCTCTGAGTCCCAACACCTGCCATCCTGGGAAAACAGGAAAAGGGAGAAGCCTGCATATTGGCAGAGGGTGATCCCATCCTTATTCACAGATTCATAGATGTAGGGTCAGAAGGGACCTAAGTAGATCTTCAACTCCGACCCCCTGCCCTGGGCAGGAGAGAAAACTGGGCTCATATGAACCCAGCTAGGTAAATGTCAAGCCTCCTCTTAAAGACCCCCAAGATAGAAGCCAGCACCACTTCCCTTGGAAGCTGGTTCCAGATCCTGGCTACCCTAACTGTGAAATAGTGCCTTCTAATGTCCAGCCTGAACTTACTCTCAAACAACTTATGGCTGGTATTCTTTTTTACTCCGGGGGGGGCTCGGGTGAACAGGGTCTCTCCCATTCCCTGCTGGTCCCCCTGATAAGTTTATAAATGGCCACCAGATCCCCTCTCAGCTTTCTCTTGTGAAGGGTGAACAGGGTCAGGTCCAGTAGCCTCTCCTCATAGGGTCTGCTTATAAGGGGAGAGCTTCTATTAACGCTGAGGGGTTAATAGAATCACTCCTACACTTCAGTCAGGTAACTCAGACCAAAGCTGCATTTTGGCCATCCACTAAATGAAACAAGATTCCATGTTTCCACTTAAATTTAGGTTTAAAAAATATGTGTATAGGACATAAGCCTTCTATTACATGTGTAAGTGGACTTGGGTGCCTAAATGCAATCCTATTCCATGCTGTTAAAAATATATTCAGTACAAAGGGTGGGTGGATCCTCCTCCTCACTGCTCTTTTGTGACTCAATCTTCTGGGCAAGATGAAAGTGTTTTACAAAAAAACCACTCTAATGGATTTTCAAGGCTTTCATTCTTCCTGACAAAGTAGGGGAATCAGCTAGTTAACTCAGGTGCCTGTACATGAATGCATGGAGCCCGGGAAACAAGTAGGAAGAATTGGAAGTCTTTGCACAGTCATGGCACTATGACGTGATTGGAATAAAAGAGAGTTGGTGGGGTAGCTCACATGACTGGAGCACTGTCATGGATGGGTAGAAACTGTTCAAGAAAGACAGGGGAGAAGAAGAGGAGGAGGAGTTGCTCTTTATGTAAAAAAGCTGTACAATTGCTCAGAGCTCCAGTATGAAACTGGAGATAGGCCTGTTGAAAGTCTCTGGGTTATGGTCAAAGGGGACAGCACCAAGGGTGATGCCATGGTGGGTGTCTGCTATAGACCAGCAGGCCAGGAGGGGCTGAGGGACAGGCTGGAGACCGGATTGAGAGTCTCAGTGCAGTGGTCCCTTGGAGAACCCCTGAGAGAGGCCTGCAGGAGCAGAGTGGAGAAGCTGTGGGAGCAGGATCAGGCAGGGACTGCTGGTGTGGAGAACCCAAGTCTAAAGAGACCTGACTGCAGCCGGTGTGGCTGGGTGAGCACAGCAGAGCCGGGGGGG
>NW_005842764.1:8462-9540 GCF_000455745.1 Alligator sinensis
TTATTAGACAGTATATCCATGTGCTTATTTAATGATTATTTATTATGATGTAAATAATTACATCTTGTAAATAGTTTGAAAACTGTCTGCAAGGGTGCTTGATTGTAAGGGGAGGCTCTCCGCTCGGGGCACTGCAGCAGCTTCCCAGGGGGGCTGGGCAGGGCAACTGGTTACCGGGTACCCCAGGATCCCATTATTTAGGTGAGGGTGCATGTAGTGTCACGCCCAGGGTTACATTTTGGGGGCTTGTCTGGGATCTCTGGCCGTGTACCCATTTTAGCAGGTGCCATGTACCCGTAGTTGAGTGTCTCCCCAACCTTGCTGCAGGCTTGTGTTTTTGTTTTGATTTGCTTGTCCCAAATAATTTTTCACTCTATTGTGGAAGTGTTGGTGTGAGGGCTCTCAATTGTTATGGCCATGGCCGAGCTTCTGCAGTGGTGCATGGAGCTGCAGATCAGCCCAGGGAGGGTGATTGTGATTAGCAACATCCCCAAGGGCCTTTCAGCTGAGGCCATTCAGGATCTGCTCAGGGGGTCCTCTCGATGCTTTAGACTATGTCAGGTGCGTGGAGTGCGCCCTGGCGGGAGAGGGGACCATCAGATGGCAGTATGTGAACTGACAACCGCAGTGGATGCCCTGCGTGTTCCCCGGATGCTAGAGGTCACAGATGAGGAAGTCTGGGCTGTAACTCTAGTAGATGGGGGGCCGGTTCCTCACCCAGACTCTGGAGGGGAATCCAGCAAACCCCGCTCCAGAGCAGCTGAAGACCCTGCGCCAGCTGCCCCAGGTGAGAGTGGGCTGGGTTCCAGAGCACCAGATCCAGAGTGGGCAAAGGCATTGGGAAAAGCCCTGAAGGAGGCACTCCAGTCCTCACCTGAGTCGGTTGCCTACAAGAGGCTCCACATATTTTCAGGGAAGGACCCACTTCCCACAGGGGAAGAGACTTTTGAGGCTTGGCACTCCCACGTGACAGACACTTTGGCCTCGTGGGCAGTCTCCGAAGAGGAGAAGCGGAGGCGGCTACTGGAGAGACTCCGAGATCCAGCTTTTGAAGTGGTTCGAATGATTAAGCAGGAAA
>NW_005842764.1:10784-12056 GCF_000455745.1 Alligator sinensis
GACCCATCACAAGAAGCTGGCTGTGGTAGAGCCACCTAAGAACTCTGGACCCTTAAGGCAGATGCTGGTTCCCAGTGGGGTAGTTGATATTGGAGGGCAAGCTCCATCTTCAGTGACTGTATTAGTAGTGAACCCCACAGGAAAAGACATCACAGTGAAGCCAGGACAATGTGTAGCTGAACTGGTTGAAGCAGAGGTAGCTGTGTCACCTACACAATCTTCACAAACCCAGATTGTGGACCCTGCAAAGTTCAATTTTGGGAGCTCTCCAGTGCCAGCCGCTTGGAAGACCCGACTGCAGGAAAAACTAAGTGCTCGAGGAAACGTATTCTCTGTGCATGAGTGGGATGTTGGGCTGGCTAAAGGAGTGGAGCATTCTATTCGCCTTCAAGACACCCGACCGTTTCGGGAGCGTTCCCGACGAATCGCCCTTTCAGAGATGGAGGATGTGAGGCGGCACCTCCAGGAACTTTTGGACCATGGTATCATATCCGAGACACGTAGCCCATATGCCTCCCCAATTGTGGTAGTGTGAAAAAATCTGGCAAAATTCGGATGTGCATTGATTATCGAACCCTCAACAGCTGCACTACAGTGGACCAATACACCGTTCCCCGAGTGCAAGATGCCCTTGATTGTTTGTTGGGAAGCCAGTGGTTCTCAGTGCTTGATCTGCGAAGCGGTTATTACCAAATTCCACTGGCACAAGAGGATAAAGAAAAAATGGCTTTCAACTGCCCACTGGGGTTCTACCAATTCGAGCGGATGCCTCAGGGGATCTCCGGTGCCCCTGCTACATTTCAACGGTTAATGGAAAAGGCAGTGGGAGATATGAACATGACCCAAGTGCTGGTATACCTGGATGACCTCATAGTATTTGGGATGACGCTAGAGGAGCATGAAGAGCAACTGTTGAAAGTCCTGGATCAATTGCAAGTTGCTGGGCTTAAGCTTGCCCTGGACAAGTGCCAGTTTTGCCAGACGTCAGTCAAATACATTGGACATATAGTGTCCCAGGAGGGAGTCAGCACAGACCCCGATAAGATCAATGCCGTGGCAACATGGCCAAGGCCAAGGAACTTTCAGGAACTTAAGCGATTCTTGGGGTTTGCTGGGTACTATAGATGATTTGTCCAGAACTATGCCAGATTGGCAAAACCCCTAAACGACCTCACTCGGGGATATCAGGTGAAAAAGAGCCAGATCCAAAGTAAAGGAGCTCTGTTTAAGGCAAGAGCAGGCAGGCCCTTGGGTTTGCAGGACCCATTAGAG
>NW_005842764.1:18460-33689 GCF_000455745.1 Alligator sinensis
CGTGAAGAGGTGCTGCGGCGAGCGTGCCGGCTGGCAATGGAGGCTGCCCATCGAAACACAGCCCGGCACAAGCAGAGGTATGACCTTCAAGTGCGTCTGCAAGGCCTACAGGTTGGAGATAGGATGCTGCTGAGGAACCTTGGGGTGGTAGGAAAACACAAAATTGCTGATAGGTGGCGGCCCTCTCCTTATATTATTGAAAGGCAACTTAGGAATTTACCAGTCTACAAAATACGCCCTGAAAGTGGAAGCAGCCCAGAAAAGACTGTGCATAGGAACTTGCTCCTTCTGGTAGGGGAGTTGGTGGGACCCCCACTGACAAGAGAAGGGGGTCATGAGTCCCACAGAAAAATACCACACGGCGGCGGATCCGTTGTGCAAAGCAGGAAGGGCGTGAGCTCACTGGACACTGGCACGAGCCCAATAGTGAGTCTGAAGAGGACTATTCTGAAGGGTTAGACCTAGGTACTGGGGTCTCCTGGCATCACTTGGAGCCTGAGGACCCTATGGACCCCAGTGTGGGGCCCATCCCAGGGGGTTGCCCTCAGCCCGGGCAGAGTAGTAGTAGTCCGGTTCAGAATACAACAGGACTCTCATCAAATCCTGCTGCAGGCAGCACCAGTGCGGAACAGGAGGGCGATATTAACTGGGACCAGGAGTTGGAGTCCCCACGTGATCAGGGTTGGAGTCCTGATGGCAGTGAAGAAGTTAGCTTCAAGAAGATAGCGCTCGATACACCCCGGCCCATTCGAATAAGGAAAGGAGTATCCCGGCTGACATATGATGTGCCAGGAGTCAGCGGCGAGGTCTCCATCATCTCTTCACCATGGAAGTACTAAGGGACTGAGACTGTATCCAGCCCAGTTCGCTGGGACAGCAAACCTTGACGCTGGGGAGGATGTAGCAGCCTCTAAAAAATGGACCCACCTGAACAGAAGGGGAAGAGCTGCCTGGCAGAGAGACAGAGTTTGTCCCAGAGGGGACACTGTAGGCTCTGAGGGCAAGTGAAGCTGTTTGGGAGCAGCCCTGATGGAAGTGGGAGGGGTGAGGTAACCTCAGCAAAGTTTTGAAAGAGAGCCGTTAGCAAAAGCCCAGGAAGGGCCCTGAGCTGGGATTGGCTGAGAGGCTTGGATAAAAAGGGAGAGCAGTTTTTCCCGCAGGGAGGAACAAGAGAGAGGGGATAGAGGGACAGGCTGGAGACGGGATTGAGTGTCTCAGCACAGCGGTCCCTCGGAGAGCCCCTGAGAGAGGCCTGCAGGAGCAGAGTGGAGAAGCTGCGGGAGCAGGATCAGGCAGGGACTGCTGGTGTGGAGAACCCAAGTCTAAAGAGACCTGACTGCAGCCGGTGTGGCTGGGTGAGCACAGCAGAGCCGGGGGGGGGCTGCCGGAGTCTGCCCTAGTTTCCCTGAGGGGTGAGGGGCCCCAGGGGCAGGCAAAGCCCAGGGAGAGGCTGCATTTGCTGGGGCTGTGAGGCTGTGCGGGGCAGCAGGAGGGTTGCTATAGCCTGCAGCCCAGACACTGCTCACAGCAGAACCAGGGAAGGGGGCAAAGGCTGTCTTGCAGGAACTGCAGAGGAGCTGCTGCTTGCTGCCCAGAGACCCCAGGAGCATGGAGATGGACACCAGTGCCAGGGAGCATCCACAGACCACGTGCAGGGACACAGAGAGTCCCTCTCCCTGAGATACCCCGCCAGAGGCAGTGCACACAGGATCCTCAGTACACCGTGTGCAAGTGAGAGACGGTGTAAATAAGTTCTTGAGGGCTTCTTAGATAGTATATCCATGTGCTTATTTAATGATTATTTGTTATGATGTAAATAATTGTAAGGGGAGGCTCTCCGCTCGGGGACAGTGCAGCAGCTTCCCAGGGGGGCTGGGCAGGGCTACTGGCTGCCGGGTACCCCAGGATCCCATTATTCAGGTGAGGGTGCATGTAGTGTCGCGCCCAGGGTTACATAAGTAACGTGGATGAGATTTACCATGTAAGGGCTATGCTATGACTAGTAAAAAATGCTAGAGGGCATGTCAGAACAATTTTATCCTCATGCCCTTTCAGTCCTAACTTACTGCCAGGCAGTGCAAGAAATGCCTAGCAGCAGCACTTCAGCCACTCTTTTCTGGGGTGCAAGTTGCACAAGGCACTTTGGGCAGCTGAGGTAGTAACGTGGATGAGATTTACCATGTAAGGGCTATGCTATGACTAGTAAAAAATGCTAGAGGGCATGTCAGAACAATTTTATCCTCATGCCCTTTCAGTCCTAACTTACTGCCAGGCAGTGCAAGAAATGCCTAGCAGCAGCACTTCAGCCACTCTTTTCTGGGGTGCAAGTTGCACAAGGCACTTTGGGCAGCTGAGGTGCAAAATCTTTCCATGCAAAGCTAACCCCCAAGCATGGGGTCCTCAGGCACTCTTTTTTTGGCACCAAACCTTTCCATGCAAAACCCCGCAGGGCTCCCCAGGTGTACACCCCAACTGGGTGTCTGGCCCCTTGAGTGCCTATACATTTGTGAAGCAGTGACAGACTGAGGTGCATATGCTGTAGACTTTTGAGGTGGATGAGAGATGGTTACACACCAGAGGCACAAGGACTCACCCCTAAGGAACGCTTGCTCCTGGGTGGCACAGCACCTTTTCCATGAGCAGCAAGCAGCAGGCTGCACTCTTATGTTGGGTACAGCATTGCCTATCAGTGCAGGACGAGGCATTTTTTTGCCACACTTGAAAGAGAATACCCCAACCTATTTCACTACCAAATGGGATGTTTATGCATAGGTAAGTGAGAACAAACACTTAGCTATGGCATGAGGGAGGGTGGCTTGTATGGTTTACTTTATCTTTCATATAAATGGGGTTTAGTTGCCATGAATGAAGTTACTAGGTATCCAACAGCATTCTGTAGTAGCAGAGCAATTTTCAAGCTGGGGAGGGAACATCCTCACTACCCTTCCTCAACCCTCAGCTGCCTTTCTCCACCTCCCCCTGCCCTCCCATTCACATACAGGAGGGCTACCCCCATTTCAGGGGAGGAATAACTGCATGGTGGTTTTACCATACAAATTCTTATGCTCTTAACTTCTCCCTCCCTCCTATTTCTAGCTCCCGAAAGCTATCCTTTATATTATGCTATTACTGCCGGGCACAGCAAGCAGAAGAGAAGAACACAAGCCTGGGAAAGTTGCCTGACACCACTTCCGTCTCCAGAAAAAAGGATGACTATGTCACTGCCAGGTGCCTATTTGACACTCTTAATATCCTTTTTTTACTCCAAAAAAAGCCTATGGGAATTCACCATTAGCCTCTCTCTGCCTAACTGTAGACAAGTCCTGATATTATGTGAACACGTGAACAACTAAGCTTGCATGTTAAATAGTTCCTTCATAATTGAAAAATTAATATTTCTGTTTCATATATTGTCACAGGATGGGGTCCTGCAGGATGGCCGTGATCTCCCCAAGGCCCCCTTACCATGTCAAGTTAGACCAATGGGCACCCTCTTTTCTTGCCCGCCACATCTTTGATTGAATAATTGATAGGGAGACTGCCTTTCAGTCCTCTTCAATACTGTCGAGATTGATTCTCAGGACCCCGTGGGTCCCCGGACCCCTGGTGGGTCCCACTCCAAGATGGAAGTCACAATGGGTGTTTTGGGGCACCCTAGCCTTATGGGCTATGCGTTGCTCCAACCATCGCTATACCACGCCCCAGGCCTCGCAGATGGTTCTGACATTGTTTTGGTCTGGACCTTGTTGTAATTTGGCCCCCTTGTCCTCCCTGGGCTTTCCGCAGACCCGTCTCATTCTGCGCCTCATTGGCGCTCGGGCTCTCCACAGCCCCGTCTCACTCTGAACCTCACCGGCGCTCAGGTCTGTGCACCTCCAAATGCTGCGCACTCCCTGGCGCTGGGGTCTGTGCACCCCCAAATGCTGTGCACTCCCTGGCGCTCGGGTCCCCACGCTGCTGTGGGCCACCACTATGAGGCCTCCTCCTTCCCCTAATAGCCTCACCCAAACCACCAGTCTTAGACAGCCATAAACAAAATGCAAGCCCTGGGCTGCAACATAAACTCAAGCCGTCTGGCTACAACATCATTCAAACCATACCAGGGAATACGCCATCCCTCAACAGCATCAGAAGCTGTTCCTGTATTCAGGCCTCTCCCCTTTGCTAGCTCTTGGAGAGCTCCTTCCCTCTTGGCTGCTGGCAGGGAACTGCCCTCCTGGCCTCAGCCCTGGGCTTTATATATTAGCCAGACCCTGCCCCTTCCAGTTAACTGACCGCTGGCACATTTGGGCCATTAGCCTGTTCTTGCTGCCCTGGTAACCCAAAGCTGGGGCATCCAACTCACCGCTAGGGCCTTTCCCCTGGCAGTTTCAGTCCTTTAAAGGAGCAAAGTACCCTAGTGCCCTGTGACATATATGAATATGCCAGTATTTACCAATTAATATATTTTTTTTCCCTTTTTTGCCCAGCTTCCAGCCTTCCCCCCCTTCCTCCTGTTCCTCCTGCTGATTCTACATGCCCCAGTCTGCAGTGCAGTGTGCAGGATTTTAAAATGCTAAAAACTTACAAATGGTCAACCTATTCCAAGCAGCTGCTTACTGAAATATGCTTCATTAGCTCATTTAAAGGATCATGTATGTAATGTTCCTTTTTTCTTTGTTAGTCTTTTCATGTAGCCCAGGTAATTATCCCAAGTAATTATGCTTTCCCCATGGCTGGTGGCCCCCTCTCAACACCCTTGTTTGGTGCTGGCCTGTATGCCTCCCCTCAGTCTTGCTATAGTGCAGCTTCTTTAAGAATGCCCACCTAGTTCCCCCAGATGCTTTCCCCATGACTCGGGGCTCCCTTTCAGCACTTCTGGTTGGTGCTGGCCGATGTGCCCTCTCCTCTCACTACTGCTACAGTGGAGTTTTTCCAATAACTTGGAACACAACTTGTACAGTCCCTTCAATACTCCTAACCACTTGACTACTAGGTATTTATTTATTCTAACACACACACACACTATTATCATTGTTTTAAAGAGGCCCCCTGCCCAGATTATCACTCTAGGTCCATACCTGACTTGGCTCTATTCCACTAGGAAGGTCAACTTGTGGGCTATATGTGCTACCTCCCTCCCTCTTGCCTATGCTTCATCACTTGTAGACCCACAGCATCTCAGCTTGTGCACTCTCTCTCTCTCTCTCTCTCTCTCTATTTACAATAGAAACAGTGCTGAACTGAAATATCTAGCCTGCTTCCCGTGGTGCTTTCCCCATGGCAGGGGACTCCATCTCAGCACTTCTGATTGGTGTTTGCCTATGTGCCCTCTCCTCTCATTACTGCTACAGTGCAGTTTTTCCAACACCTCCCGCCCTCCCTCCCTCTTGCTTATGCTTCACCACTTAGATCAATGGCATCCCAGCTTGTGCACGTGTGAGCATGCGCGCGCACACACACACACCCACACACACATTCTATTTACAATAGCAACAGTGCTGACCTGAAACATAATCCTGGAGTCAGTTTCAATGTCCAGGGTGAAAAGGTGTTAGCTGCCTGCCAGTGTGGTGGTGGGAATAGAATAGATGCCTAATGCTTAATAGTCTCCCTCCTTCCTCTTGCCTACACTTCACCACTTGTAGACAAATGGCATCCCAGTTTGCATGCACACACCCACAGCACCCTTTTCCTTTGCTTGTCTTAGCTCATGTAGCTCCAATTTTTTTTAACTTACTTGTGTACTCTCCATCCACATATACTCCCTCCCTCTCCTTCTCTCCTTGAGTCTTTCCTACAGCATGGTAGCTTTTTAGGTAGAACCCATTTTTTTAAAAAAAAGTCTTGATAAAACCAGCCAGTCCAATTGATGTAGGAGTTCAAACTGGGCAGCTTGTTGGCTATGGTAAAATTCTGCCCTGCTGGGGCTTCTCAGGTAAAATAGTCTTTTCACACACCTTCCCCAATGTCTAGGGGGTTTCTCAGGCAAAACAGCCTTTCCAGACACCTTCACTGCCCCACAGCTGCAGCTTCTTGGGGAAAATATTCTTTCCATACACCTTCCTCAATATCTGGGGGGCTTCTTGGGCAAAATATTCTTTCTACACACCTTCCCCCATGGCTGGGGGGCTTGTCAGAGAAAATAGTCTTTTCCCACCTTCTTCCATGTCTGGGGGGGGCTTCTGGGGCAAAATAGTCCTTCCACACACCTTTCCCCATTCCTGGGAGGCTTTTGGGGCAAAATAGTCTTTCCTCCACCTTCCCTGCCCCATGGCTAGGGGCTTCAGGCTTTAGCATTATAATATTCATGATTTGATTTTTCATTGTATCTAGCACACTTTCTGCTGTAATCAAAATAATACTTATGTCTTCCTCCTGCAAAATCATGCACGCAATTTTTTTTTTTTTTCAGACAGTCTGTCACTACCAAGGGCATCCCATACACACACACACACACACACACAGATGCATAGATCACCCTGCTTCATGCTGGCAAAAAATCAAGGCCAAGATTAAATGCAGGTTTGAACAGTGTTGGCTGAAAGTAAACTTTGTGATATAACATTATTCTTTTCACAAAAAAAAAAGTTTTCAGCCAGGTTTTCACTACCAAGGGCACCCCAGTTTCTGCACTCCATGGTGGGCCTTACAATACAACTAAGTGCCCATACACACTCAGCCAGTCCCATTGATGTAGAATTTCAAGCTGGGTAGCTTGTTTTGACTCAACTTCTCCAGATCATAGTGTATTAAGATTCTTGGGAGCAGTTGGCAAGCTCTCTCCCTGCCTCTTGCCTCCTGGCTGGGGCTCTGGCTGGGGCAAACTCCCCCCACCTCCCTGCCCCCCTCCTCTGGGGTTTTTTTCCAGTAGTGTTCTGGATTTTTTTTGCGATATAATATAATATAATATAACAACTTTGTGTTATATTTGCGATATCTATCTATCTATATCTGTATCTATATCTACGGCCATGCAGCACTGGCTTAGCTGCTTGTTGAACAGCAATTTCTGTGGGTCACTCACTTGCCCTGCATATGGCTTCATGAGCCACAGCAAGAGCTGGTAGGCCATGTCAGCTAGTATCAGGGAGGCACTGAAACACCCCAGATGACAACCTCCTCCAGTCCTGGGACATATTGGCCCTTGCCCATCATCTCAGGCAGCGGCAAGTTTTGAAATATATGAGCATCATGTGCGCTTCCTGCCCATCCCATATAAATGTTTGTAAATCTGCATCTGTGGTCCACAATGGCTTACAGAATTACAGAAGGAAACCCCTTTCTGTTTATGAATGAACGGTTGTCCTGGGACCGGTTTAGGATGGGAATGTGCATGCTATCAAGTGCTCCTATGCAGTTTGGGAAGCCCATTTTCTGATATCCTTCTACCACCTCCTGGGGGTTACTTAGGCATATGAATTTGTTTGCTGCCAGGTCCTGTAGCAGTTGGCAAACCTCACTGATTGCCCTCCCAGCAGTGCGGGGAGCCATGCTGAACGGATTCACAACATGACACAGGCTTGTTGGAGTGGCCAGTTTCATGATGGCCATGGCAACACACTTCCCTGGGCTGATTTACTTCCACATGACAGTCCTTTGATGCTGGATGTGTGGGTTCAGCAAGCTAACTATGTGGAAGAACATCTCTTTGCTCATTCTAAGTGTTTCCAGCCACTGGTCATTATTCCACATTGACATGACTATTCTTTCCCACCAGTCTGAGCTGTTTTTGTGTTCCCATATCTCATGAGGCTTAGCCTGAATGTATGGCCAGGAAGCAGCTATAGTCTTTGGCAACCACGCTTCCTGTTTGTTGCAATGCAACCATCTCAAATAACAGCACCCTCCTCATGGCAAACCTGTGAATTTGGTTCTTCATGAGTTTTAAAATACCAGACCAGAGGTACATCAAGTTGCTGAATCCCATCAGTAGAACCATACATCTGTGTTGTGAATGTTCAACAACCTTCAAGATTACAGGAAACCCCTGCTTAGCGCTCTTAATTGGTTCCTGAAAAACTGAGCGTTAAGTGAAACGAGCATAAAGTGAAACCTAAAGTATTTGATGACCCAAGATGGTGACCACAACTGTTTTTAATGACCCAAAATGGTGACTCCAAACATTATAATGAAACCTGCTCAGCACTAAGTGAAATCATGTATCAATTTAAAATGAGCATTATAGCAAATAGTGCTATGTGAAACAGTATTAAGCTGGGGTTGCCTGTAACCTCTGCTTTCTCCTTAGTCCCTCAGGATTCAAAGATGACATTGTCTTTAGCAAGATTTTGACCTGTGGAATGACCTCTGTATCAAATGTCTGCAAACAGTCACTTTCCCAGATTCGCATGACACCACTCCTGTCATTTACATGTCAATAGCTGCTAAAACCATGTGCTTCCTGCAACTGAAGGTTTCCTGTATTTCTTGAAAAGAGCTGAGATGTTACCACATACCAAAAATGGTAGCCTGTGTGCTTGAACACTCTTGAACAAACCATACATGTCCCATACATGAGAGATCTCTTCTGGACCACCCTCCCCCCCCTATAAGAGTGAGCCTTGATCGTCCTTGTGGAAAATGCTCAGAAAGGATTTGTTTTGGTCCACATATCTAAAGGAAATGAGTCATTAAGCCATTTGAACAGTTTCATGGTTTCTCGCCCAAAGTGATCACCCAACATTTTCAAGAATGTCCAGCACAATAGCAGTGTGAGTATGCTTCTGAATGCCATGGGCTAGACTATCAAAAGTGAAGAACTGCCTCAAATGCCTGGAGATTGGAGAAATCATGCTTCTTTTATGCCTCTCTTGATAAAAGATTCACACATCTCAGAGCAGATCTCAGAACAAGTCCTAACAGCAGGCACAGGCTGTAGTATTTATCATCTGCTCTGCTTTACATTTTGTTGGCCATGGAGGGGGGAAAGAAACATCAAATTTTGAAAGACATGGTGGATCCTTTGCAAAGATGGGGACCAAACTGGACTTATGCAAGAAGTTGAGGCACTGATTGACATTTGGAGTGAAGGGATTATCATGACACAACTGGGAAGCTGCAGGAATAAACCTGCTTAAGTCTCTTTTTCTGAACAATAAGAGCAACTTGGCATCAAATGTGACTGGGAACAGTGTTACAGTAAGATGCCTTAAAGTGTGCCTTCCATCATGTAAAGAACAATAATTTTCAGTCTGGTGCCTCATGTAGAATGATTACATTTTATAACAAGCTGTCTATCATCCTTAAAAGAGATACTTCAAAGGCTTGTGTAACCAAGTTTGGGACAAGAGGTATGCATCATGAGGAACCAGAAACTCCCCAGTGCCAATGTGCTTGTCGAGCCTCAGCTACTTTGCAAGTTTCACACAAACAGCGACCTCCTCAAGAACAGAATCAGTCACAGAGCAATGACCTCATTTGGGATTACACAAGGGACCTCTTCAGCATGCAACCAGAAATGAGCTCCCCCCTCTACTCTAGTGAACCCACACATTTTGGTACCAGACACCCAGGAGGCTCAACAGATGCTTGAAAGAAATAACTCTCCTGTTTATGATGAGGAAGAGGACTCTGACTCAACCCTCATTGTATTGCAGGACTTATCAGGATCCAAAGGGAGTACTGTGTCAGGGAGGCAATGGCAGAGTCTTGAGATGGAGACTCCTCTAGCCTCACAAAGGGTGACTTGTAAGTAACAGTACTGGTATTAGTAGTGTTCTGGATTTTTGATTCTACAGATTTACACTCATATAAATTCAGGATGTGGGGATGGAGGGAGAGCACGGTGCTGCTCCTTGTGATGGATGCTGCATCTGGGCACTCCTCATGTGCCCACATGGGCTGTAGCCACTTCCAGGGGGAGTGGAGCTCTAGACAGCTCTTTGAAGGTTTGAAAGCAGAGATGCAGCAACACAGACAGAGGAGGACTGGTATCAATGGGGATACAGATTCATTACTTAGGTACCTATGTAATGGAAAGAATAAATACAGTTATGTCCTGTGATAAGAAAGTCCAGGTACTTGGATTCTCATATTTAGCAACCAGAAACACTCCACATTGTACAATATAAATTTCAATATATATATTTTTTTTTTGGCAGGAGTGAAACCTAGCAGAGGAGCATGATGATGGAGAAAAAAGAAAATTCATCTTTCTTTCTTTCTTTCTTTCTTTCTTTGTAAAGGTTAAATTATGTGATTAAATTAAAGTATTTGTTGGTTAATATTTAAGTTAACTTAGGTTATTAAAATTTTTTGAATAAAATGAGACCTTCTGTGTGCTTGCTGGAACTGAGGAAAATGCAAAGAAAGGTAGAAGAGGAGCAGGAAAATAGGATAACATGGGGTTGAGGGCGCCCCCAACTCCAGGCAGGAGCAGGCAGGGGACAAAAAGTTTGGGGTCCAGTTGGAAAGAAGCTGAGGCTGGCTTGGCCAGCCAGCTCACTGTGATAAGCAGCAGGCAGCACACCGGGGGTGGGTGGGGGATAGTGGCATTGTTGGAGAGAATATGGGGGAGGGGGTGCCCCCAACTCTGGGCAGGAGCAAGCAGGAGAAAGAAAGTTTGGGGTCCAGATGGAAAGAGGCTGAGGCTGGCTTAGCCAGCCAGCTTGCTGTGAGAAGCAGCAGGCAGCACAGCAGGGGTGGGTGGGGGATAGCGGCACTGTTGGAGGGAACATGGGGGCAGGGGTGCTCCCCCCAACTCCAGGCAGGAGCAAAGGAAAAAAAGTTGGGGGCCCAGGTGGAATGCGGCTGAGGCTGAAAAGGACAGCCAGAAGCAAGGTGCATGAGAAAAGGCAGAACATGTTTTTTTGGAAATTCATTTTTCATTAATCTAATATGAGCCATAAAACAATCAGTAAAAATTTGCAAGATTAGCACCTGGATTTCCATGGATTTAAAAGTGAACCCAAGTGACACCTGGTGGTGCAATAGTTGCAAAGCAGGGAAATTACCATGAAGAAAAAAAACTAAAGCAATAGAATCAGCTGATAACATGGATACACAGACACAGTTTATTTAGCTTAATGGTTATTTTTGTCACGTGGGCACAGGAAAAGTGTAACGTGGTAACAGGAGAGGTGTAACATGCACAAGCACCCTGACTGTCATTTTCTAGGCCAGTGGGGGGCCAACCTTTTTGGTAGGTGTGCCACAAATTAAGCCCCATACCCTATGCAAGTGCCACTCTGATGCCCTTCCCCTGCTGCTCTTTCTGCTGATCCCTGACCTATCTGCTATTGTGCTGCCTGGCCCCTCTCCAATCTCCCCCATACCACGCAAGTGTTTCACTTGTGCCACAGGTTGGCCACCTCTTTTCTGGGCTCTGAAGTTTTTCCTCACAGGGTTTTCCTTGTGTCTCCCTACAGTAAACAAAGCAATGCTCTTTTGTTCCTAAGAGCAAGATATTTTTTTCCAGGTCATAGAGTTTACACTGTGGGCATCTATATGTGTGCTTTACTACTGAGTTGACTAATTTGCTCCACAGTAAAGTAACATCACCTACATGCGTGGTGCTATTAGCCACAGTAAACTAATTAACTCTGTTGTAGGACAGTCCTGTCCAACACAAGTACTATCCTATGGTGGAGTTATTTAGTATGCTGCAAGACATGTGTAGATGGTATAGATGTGTAGATGGTGACCGGCTGCCACCCACCCCTCCTCAGCACATTCAGCCAGGGCAGAGCTGCTCCAGGCTGGCAGGCTGACCCCCTGGCTTCTTGTCAACCAGGGCTGTACCACCCAAGCTCAGTGTACTAAGGTCCCAGGCACAAGTGTAAACACTGCCTCTGGCAGCAATAAGCTCCAGCATGAACTGGACCAGAGTTTATTTAGGCACATTAATTACATGTTTAAAGCACCCACTGTTGGCTTTCTTTTGCAATGCCACCACCTGCTGCTACAATTTTGAAGACCTGTGACTTTTATTACAGCCAGGTCTCCTGAGGCTAGAATGCTCTAATATGACAGTCTATCCTTAGATTTCCCAGATGTCACATTTTTAGAACCCCTTTTTTCTACACCTTTCTGTCTCTATATAGGACCTTTATTTGATCTTTTTTCTTACTAGTTTTCTACCAATTCACGAACAACTTCTCATGCTCTGTCTTAGGAATAAAGCTGAAGTTACACATTACACTTAGACATTATTAAATCTGTGGAATATTAAGATAGCTGCAGATGCACATATCCAAATGAGTGTGCATGTGCAATTTGTGGCACTGCAGACCCATCTGTGGCATTGCAAGCCACACGTGCTGCACATGCAGGCATTTGCTGTGCTACTAATATGCAGCACGGCAGGGGATTTTTAACACCAGATCCCACTGTCAAAAAAACCCCGCTCCAGAACAAATCAGGGAGGTGCATATGCCGGCAGCATGTGCCACCTGAAACGAGCCTGGCCAGCCAAGCCAAGCTTCAGATGCTGGCCAGGCTCTGAACAACCAGATCACCACTGCAGGATCCCTGGGTGGCCCCCAGAACCTCAAGTAAGGCTGTTGGGACCAGACCAGGTGCTGGCCCCAGCCTCCTGCAGCAGGACAAATTTATGCCAGTGATTTGTGCCTCAACACATGAGCCTGAATGTGTGCTTTGCTTTGGGACAAATTGTGGTGCTTTAAGCAAAGTCCCCTTGCCCAACTCCTCCCATCTCTTCAGCCAGGGAGAGCTGGAGGCTGGGGCCAGCACCTGTGATGGCTGCAGCAGTATAAAAAGATGCCCTGGTAAGAAGTTCAGAGCTACTTTCCCTCAAGAGCTTCTCAGCCCGGGCCAGTTGGTGTTGGGGACTCTAGCTCCCTATGCCAGCTAGACTGCTGCAGCAGCCCTGACCTAAAGTGGCCCCTGAGCCCTCTACCCACTACACATGGCTGAAACCATGGGGACTGACACATGGCTGAAACCTGTTGTTACCTACTATAGCAGCCACCCCCTCAGATCTCTGGCCCCATGGCTGCATGCCTGCAAAACCTGAATGGGTACCACACAGCCACCTGGGCTGTGGCATGGGCACTCCAGCAGATGTACCTGAACCTTTGAGCCAGCTGTCAGCAAGCCATGGCTGCACAGAAGCACCACTCCCCACTCCCAGACTGATGGAGGCACAGACCTTCGTCCCGGGGATCTAGGACCTGATCATCCGTCTCATTGCCATCCCACTAGTGATCATGGCAGATGATGCATGCTTGCTCCTTCCCAGGCTGATGAGCCCCTTTCTGGGGCCCCTGGATGCTCAGCAGAAGTGCTTAAATGAAGTCATCACCCACTGTCAATGTGCCATTGAGCAGGCATTTGGCTGGCTGAAGAGGTGCTGGAGGAACCTTGCTCCCACCTGGGGGCTGCACCACAGCACATACCCCACATCATCACTGCAATATGTGTCCTGAATAATGTGTGTGAGACCCAGGGAGGGGTCTTTGAGCTCCAGTGGGTGGAGGAGGCTCACCATGTCTCATGGCACATCTAGCAACAGCTGCAGCAGAGTTAGCCAGCCAAGAACAGTGTCACAGGTGAGGACCACCCCCTCCAAAAGTGGCATGCAGGAGCCAGAGTACATGAGGCCATCACCCACCTGCAGGCCCACCCTCCTGAGTAGAGTACTGGCTTTCTCACCTCCTGTGCTAGGGGCATCCATTCCCATCCACTGTCAGGACTGCCACAACATAGGTAACATGGATACAGAGAAAACAAAAACAACTGTATTCCCTCTTCGTCTCCCCAAAATTTCCCTAACACCAGCAACTTATCACAATGTTCCCAAAGTACCCAGCATGCAACCCTCCACCACTCCACCACCATTCACTATCTACCTATGCACATACCCATTCAAAACCCAAAAAACACAGAAACTATTTACATGAGCTCAAGGGGGAAGAAAGAGGGTCATTAGGGGAGGGGGGGTAACAGCAGGGAAGAAGGCACAGGGAAGAAGGAATTGGGGTAGCAGCTGTTCGGCCCTAAGCCTGGGTTCAGTCCTGTTTGTGGCCTCCTTAGATGCTCCAGGGAGAGCAAGTACTCCTCCTCAGGGGCAGTCACTGTAGGTAGGCCCGAGACTGGGAAGGGAGCAGGCAGAAACAACACCCCTTGATGGCCATGGCAGGCCCATGGGACCTTCTGAGGTGCCGGCTGAGCCAGCACCCAGCCAAAATTCTACCAGCTATGCCCTGCCTCTGGTGGTGGGGGCACAAGCTGGCCATGGGGGCAAGGCACCTGTAGTGGGGCTGGCACAGGTTGGGGTGCAGTTCCAGGATTGGCCAAGTTGGGGATGGTGACTAGAAGCAGTTGTATAACCCTGCACTTCTGTTGGATGGCAGTGTAAATTAAGGCCCACAGTCACTACAGCTCCTCATAGATGTCCCAGTCCAGCTGCCACCACCAGCTGCTGCAGGGCCACCCTCCTAGCCTAGCCTCCTCTGGCACAAGGGCCTGGTCATGGCAGAAGCATCAGAGCTCAGCCAGGACCTGGTGGCAGGAAGCCTGGGCCTTCTGGAGGTGTGCCCACTCCTCCCAGAGCAGCTCCTTCTGAGCACTGTCCCACCATGCATGTCACTCCCAGTACAGGAGGCACATCCAGATGGCACATGGAATGCATGACAGGCAGGTGGCTCCTGGATGCTGGGTGGTGGCCCCTCCCCTGGCAGATAGACTGTCTGTAGAGAGAGCAAATGGAGGGCCATCTTCAGCTACAGCAATGTGACATGGTGTGAGAACAGGCCTTGGCAAGGGTCCCCAGGGAGTAGCCTCACTCTCCAGTGTGCAGCCAGGCATATCAGCCCCCAAGCTAGAGCAATGTAGGGCCAGCACCCTGACAAAGACCACAGGCATCCTGGGGGCTGTTACGTCTCAGCTGTGTGTTCTTGGGCAACCCTGGCACAGGATGCAGTCTGTCTGACTCACAAGGACTCCCCCGCCCCCCTCCCTCTCCTCCTCTACATAAATGAAACTGATTAAGATGCAGTGAGAGACACACCTAAGACCCTCCAGATAAGGGTGACAAGCGTGAAACAACTGCCCTAGGTCTCATTTGCATCTGAGATGGAACCCAATGACCATTCATTTACATGAGAGATGGAGAACAGAAAGCCTGAAGCAGAGAATGTAGTGAATTCTGGGACCAGAGAAGCAGGGGAGCACTGCATGATGGGGAATCTGTGCTCCAAATGTTAATCAACCCATGTTCACACACACCCAGCTCAGCATTTATCAGACCAGTTCTGATCTGGATTTACTAAGGACTTCCCCCCCCCCA
>NW_005842764.1:33820-34031 GCF_000455745.1 Alligator sinensis
GAGTCAGAGGGGGTATGGGCAACATTTGAACAATGGTTAAGGGTTCATCACAGCATCCAGCCCGTTGGAGCCCTAATCACAGGTGTTGTCATACTTTTCCCGAGACGACTGGTGGGAGTCCTCTCCACAAAAGGTTATGAACACCCCAATAATTGCTTTACGTCTGTTAAAAGACTATAGTAAGATCTGGAAAAGTCATGCTAAGCTGAGG
>NW_005842764.1:34477-60443 GCF_000455745.1 Alligator sinensis
ATTATATATTTCATATGCTTAGCAATAAATAACTTTTATAGTCAAACTGGTAGTAATTGGGTATATTTTTCCTTCTCTGCTTCTCTTTCCTCCCGTGTTCTGCAGCAACGCTTCTTTTACCTAAGTTAAAGATCCCTGCGAAGCCCAAAAATATTGTGGGGTCTGCTCATCAAGAGGCCAAAGATTGGGACGTGCTGAGTTTGAAACACATAAGAGGATCAGCTTGTACAGGCTGATTGACCCAGTTTGACTCAGACGTGCCCTTATGAACTGAATGCTGGCCCATGAAGGTGTCAGCTGGACACCCAGCCGGATTCAGAGGGATTCTGTTCACCTGTGTGCTTGTGTCTGACTGCATTTTATTGTTGCTCTGATGAACTGATTTTTGGTATATGAGGGTGTCAGCCTGTCCATGCTGATCAGCCCGGCCGGGTCAGGTGTGTCACGTTAATTTGTGTGTGTTTGTGTGTATGACTGATTTGGTGACTGGAGGAACCCAGCCCCATTGAGATTGAGTCCTGCAAGATAGCTCCACTGGGGGTGAGGGCTTGCATAAGGGAGAGATACAGTTCCGTATAGTAACACAAGCAGCACATTGACAGAATCACCAAGACCCTAGAAACTATCCCTAATAAATGAGCACACCCCAAAGTAATGGGCAAATCTGGTAACAGGACTGCTTATTCCTTTGCACTGTGTGTCTAGACAGACTGCTTCCCAAAGAGGACCCCCACCTTGCCTATGGCCTCTGTAGGACCATGCCTAAAGGGATTCTTCTGGGGACCACTGGCCTGCAGTACCCAGCTTTCCTCCCTACCAGAATAGATGCAGCATCTGATGAACTCCTGCCCCTGAGACACCAGCACCAGCTTGTGCGCAGCCTTGACAACACCACCCTTTCCCTTTCCCTCATGGCCAGGACTAGCTCCATCCAGCTAGGAGTGCTAGGGGAGGCTGTTCTACCCCTGCTGGGAAGGGGGATCCTGCACAGCAGAGGAGTGGGTATCAGGAGAGAAAGGAGGCAGATGGCAGAGATGGGTTTGGGATGCATGCAGGGCACAAGAAGAAGCAGGCAAGGAAAAAGGGAGAGGAAGAGGGAAAAAGGAGAGACTCCCAGTTCCCCATGCCTTGTGTGGGACTTACCAAGCCTTGGTGACAGGCGGTCACCTTGGCCAGGAGACTATGGTTCCTGGGCCTTGGATTGTGAGGAGAAGCTGGAGTTGGACCTGGACTCTGATAGGGGTGGGGCCCCTCCCTTGGTACTGAAGGAATGGTGGAGGGGATCTGTGGTTGTTGGATGCAGGACAGCTCCTCATAGTGAAGCATGGTGGATTACCCCAATCCGATGCTCAAGTTGGTATCGTGCATGGTATGAAACTGCCAGCACAATGCCTTGGCCTTGGTACAGCACTGCTGCCACATTTTGCTATGCCCCACTCAGCCATCTGGGCAGCAATCACACAGTAGATGTGCTCATTGTGTTATCCCTGGTTGAACTGCTGCAGCATCACTTCCTGGCCCCAAATGACCAGAAGGTCACTCATGTCCCTGGGCCACCAGCTGGGTCCCTGGTGCCTGGTTTTGGCAGACTCCTGCGTCTGTGTCCCCCCACCTGCCTCACCGTGCTCAGCCATGTTCCCTGCAATGCATTCCAGGCACTCCTGCCACTCAGTACTGCAATCTCCTGTCACTCCATGCCTCAGCCTCTGGAGCAGTGGCACAGTTACCTCCACATGCCCAACTGTAAGGCAGCCTGGCTGGCCCTGTTTGCCTGCTTGGGCTCAGGACAGGCCCTGGGTGCCAAGCAGGCTCATCAGCAGGCAGCTATGTGTTTTTGTTTGATCCAGCATGCCATGCAGCATGCTGGAGCAGCTGGGGTACAAACAGAGTATAGAGACACTCTAGCTGGCAGCCAGAACATCCCTCTGGTGGACCAAGCCTTCATTTGCTCTGGTGCATACTACTGTAGTGTGTTTTCTCCTGCTGTTTTTAGCCCTGGGTTCTTTTGCTACCAGAAAATCCCAGTAGTAAATTTTGGCACCACACTGTATCACTGTGCACATTTGAACATTCACCACATGCAGTTAGTGGCATCGCAAAAAGGTTTGTTGTGTCACAAACTTCATGTGCCTGAACATCTGGATGCACCCTAAGGGTTAATACTGTTTCTTGCCTGCACAGCTCTGACTTGCCATTAGAGAGCTGGTGAGCAGGGACATGGCTAGAAGCCAGGATACCTGGGTTCAGCACCTTCACCAAGCTGGTGGGGGAGGGGATGGCTACAGGCAGTGCATCCTGGGATGCTGTAGGACAGTGAATTGCTTGTTTTATCTCTGTGAAGCAGCTGGAAGCTACCCAAGCACAATCTAGGCAGCCTAGCCCAGAGTTAACCCTTGCCTGAAGTGGCATAACTTTGAGACCTGAGAGGACACTTAGCATGAGTTAATGAGCCTTAACTTGTGGACACTTAGGGTGCCTACAGATGTGTTGGGAGGCTTGTCCAATGCAGTGTAATTACAGCACTCCACAGCAGACTCAATTAGTCAAGTCTGTTGGTGCATGCTAATTAGTGTGCTCCAGCCAACCTCTGCATCTTGTGTATTGGTGTCTCCACACTTCAAAATGGTAGCAGGGATGCTTTAAATAAAGCTCATTTGACAAGCTTTAGTTAAAGCAATTCCATAGCCATTTTGAAGTGTGGAGACACTAATACATGAGACACCATAGGCACTTTAATTAGAGAGGCTCTGAGAGCACTTGCCTCAGAGCATGTGTAAACATGTCCTTATATTTTAAATGCCCTTAGTATTCTGTAAGTAGAATGTGTAACTTCACCTTTAGTATTCTTATTCCTAAAGGAGCAACACTTTATCAAAAAGCTGTCAGATCTGGGGTTACTTTTAAAATGACAGATTGCAGTGCTGTATCTTCTAAACAACTTGGTGCTCTAGAAACTGGAAGTTCAATAATACAAAGGTCCCTCAAAAATAAAATAAATCAGGTTCCAGATTTCCAAAGTAATTTGTATGAACTGAGAATAATGGCATTACATTTCCTACAGTTCAGCCAGGAATTCTAGGCAGGCAAGATAATAAACCTTTCTGTTTCATTTCTAGTTAGGATGTTTTGGTACTGTGAATTAAAATATACTAGAGCAACATAAGAAAATAATTTAGTTAGATTCAGACTCTCCATTTTTAAATAATGTAAAGCAAGTCTTATTTATCATTTTAAATTGTTTGTCTGTGGGTGCATCTACACATCTGCTTAACTGTGGACTAGACTAATTAGCTGTGGAATAAAGTACTATTTTATTCCAAGGTAATTTACTGTGATTAAATGAATGTGTAGATGCTGACTACAGGTGTAAACTGGGGGTCAAATTCCTGCTTGCTGCCTAGCCACATGGCTCTGTGCTTTTAGCATCCTCATGCCCAGCCAGCCCTTCTGCTGCCTAATACTACCACCCAGAGCCTAGGGCTGAGCACCCCAGCATAAATTACTCCTCTTGGCTCAAATTGCTGCTGTCCTGGGTGCATGTGTAAATGCTGCACCCAGGAGTAGTCTACTTCAGCTCAAACTGCTCCAAGTTTATTGCTTTGAATTAATTGCATGTGTAGATGCACCCAGTTTCTAGCAAACTAGCCCTAGGCTAATTCTTTATTCTTTATGCTTAAATTGTACATGTTAATTTTGATTGGACACATGGTGCCTTATTTTTCTCCTAGTTCAGTGAGAGACAACCTGTTTGGCATACATACCACAAATCAGCTCCACACGCTTCCCACATGCCACTCTGAACCCCTTCCCCTGCCCAATCTTCTGCTCTGCCTTCTGCTCCCAGCTCTATACTTCTTGCATGATGTGATGCTCTGCTTTCTGCTTCCTGCCTTTTCTGCTGCTATGCTGCCTGTCTCCTGCCCTATTTGCTCTATGCCACACACAGGTTGCCCATGACACTTGTGGCACCTGTGCCATCTGTTGACCACAGATGCTATAGTTCACTGATAAGACACCTGAAAATGCAGGGCAGGTGGTAGGGAAAAAGAGAATAGGAAGGGACGAGAATGTTGTAGGGGGATATGTCTATAGGGAGAATGCATATGGCCATATTATGATGCTATGTGAAAAAATAAAAATAAAGAATACAAGTTAGGCTCTATTGTCTATGAAACTTGCATGATCCCTGTTACAGTAGCAGCTGGACACCTCACAGTTTCATTTTACAAAGAACTGAAACACAGATGGTAATGCACAGATCAGAAGAGTGACTTAAATGCCTACAATGAACTTGAGGAGAAATTCAGATACATAGGCCCAAAACTGTGATCTCAAAACCAGCATTCAGCTTTCCCTTAAAACTTAGAGGCACCTTTGTAGCAAACCCCCCCCCAGGTTTTTCTTTCTTTTTTAATTTTACTTAAAAATACATTCCCTCCCCTTCCTCAACTGTTTCTGACTTTCTCTGGGCCCTCTCTATTCCTTATAAGTAGTTATAAGTAATCATAGATAAGCTAAGCTCTTGTAGTCCAATATTGTAACACACCCCTTTTTATATTGTAAATAGTGTTCTGTAATTTTTGTATTGATTTTTACTGTTTTATATTGTATTCCTATTATGTCTGTATTGATTTTTACTGTTTTATATTGATATTGCATGATTCAGGCCTATTTCTATAAATTAGCCAAAGTTAAGTCAAGTCTCCATCTTGTTTTGCCAAGTCTCCATTTTGTGTGCCCTGCCCGGGCATACCCTATTAATATTGTGTTGCAACTGTGACTCATACCTACCCCTCCCATGTAAATTGATTCCTGGATGAATGAGAGGGAATGAGAGTGCTTGAGACATAATGGTACCAGGCCTAAAAATAGCTCCTACTGAATGACCAGACCATCACCTTAATGAACAGACTATCAGCTTAATGACTCTACCACCACCTTGCATTGACTCTCCCTGAAACCACAGACCTACTCCCAGGACCAGAGACAAAACCCAATATTTGAAAGATAAAGACCCTCCAAGAAACTAGCAACATGGAAACAAAGAACATAATAGAAACCAACAATTCCACCATTGTATCCCACCAGACAATGAGAACACCTGGAACTACATGACTTCATCTGAACAGGACTGGCCCTTGCCTGGGCATGTCCTCCCTATAGGAGTCACAGGTAGCCCACCCCTATAAAGGGGTGGTAGAGTGTGACCTCCTTGGTATGCCCCCTCCATCTGGTCCAGAACTATGCCACACCACCTATCCACCCATAGACCTTGCCAGCGACCCCGTTTGGATAACACCTTGCTGGAGAAGAGCCCAGCTGGCCATCAAGGATCAACTCTCACAGCCTGGGATAGGTAGGTATCATCCACATCTTCCCTCCAAGCAAGGGACCTGAGTTCTATTTCTATCCACCTTGTTTCCAATTCCTCTACTAAGCCTTTTTCCTCCTGCTACCATTGTGTGAGTGCATATCGCAGTTTGTGTGTGTGGGAACCAATAACTTAATGGTCTGTATATTGTGTTGCCTGTCTAAAAAACCCGATATTTTTGGACTCTGAGATGGTTTTTGTCTTTCTGCAGGCTCCCCACTTAATCCCTGCTCTCTTTGCCCCTGCCTCTGACCCAACCTCATGTCTAACTCCCATCCCTCTGCCCTCTGTCCCTCTGCTCCCCGTCCTATCTGCCACCTTTGACCCCCATCCCAGCTCTCCCTCTATGTCCCAGCTTCTCTGCCAGCTCCCTGCTCCCCCAGCTCCATCACTTCCACTTCTCCTGACCTTTCGGCTTCCTGCTCCCCCAGCTCACTGCTGCTCCACCACCTCCACCTTCTGGCAGTTCTTCACATGGTATCCAGGTGGCTCTTTCAAACATGCGATCTACCTCTCTGGAGGAGTGTCCTTGCTGGGTGAAAGCCTTTTTAAGATTGGTGAGGTGGCAATCCCGGGTGTTCTCTTCAGTACAGATGCGGTGGTATCTGAGGGCTTGGCTGTATATCACTGCTTTTTTGGTGTGTTTCGGGTGATTGCTGGTTCTGTGCAGATATGTATGTTGGTCTGTGGGTTTCTTGTATACTGTGGTCTGTATTTTACCCTTCTGGATACTGATCCTTGTGTCTAAAAGGGGGATGTTGGTGTTGGAGTATTCTAAAGAAAGTCGGATGGAGGGATGGTGACTGTTGAATTTCTGGTGGAATTCAAGTAGAGATTCCAGGTTCTCACTCCAAATGACGAAGACGTCATCGATATATCGTAAGTACAGCAAGGGTTTGATGGTGCAGTTCTTGAGGAAGTCTTCTTCCAGGTGGCTCATAAAAAGGTTGGCATACTGTGGGGCCATTTTAGTGCCCATAGCTGTTCCCATCATCTGGAGGAAGTGTTGATTATTAAAAGTGAAATTGTTGTGTGTGAGGATGAAGTGTATAAGCTCAGTGATATCTTTGGGTCTGTATTCTGGGTTGTAATCTTGTTCCTGTAGATATGTAAGGCAGGCATGGATGCCATCCTGGTGTGGGATGTTGGTGTATAGGCTGGTAACGTCCATGGTGGCTAGAAGTGTGTTGCTGGGAAGGTGGTCTATGTTTTTAAGTTTCCGTAGCAAGTCTGTGGTGTCTTGGACAAAACTTGCTCTGTGGGTGACAAGCGGTTTTAGGATGGATTCAACAAAACCTGATATTTCCTCAGTTAGGGTCCCATGGTTGGATATGATAGGTCTGCCAGGGTTCCCTTGTTTGTGGATTTTAGGGAGCATGTAAAAAGTCCCTGGGTTAGGTAGCGGGGGGATCAAGGTCTGTAGTTTTTCTTGTAATCTTGGTGGAAATGATTTGATGGTATTGTTGAGTTTTTTGGTGAAAAGGGGAGTAGGATCTTCTTGTAGTTCTTTGTAGTAGGTGGTGTCAGAGAGCTGTCTGTTGGCTTCCTTTATGTAATCCTCACGGTTTAGGATGACTATGGCTCCTCCTTTATCTGCTGGTTTTATTACTATTTGGTGGTTAGATCTTAGAGATTCTATGGCCTTTTTCTCTGGTAGAGAGAGGTTGTTATGAGTCAGAGGTCAGAGTATGTAGTGTTTCTTTCAATGTCCTTCAGGGATCTGAATATGTCTGAATGGATCTGGCATACTGTATAGCTTGGCAGTACTGGTAGAAATTTAAGTTTGCAAAGGGTCTGTGCTAAAATATACAGTATGCAGTTTTTATGCCAGTGATGATTATAACAACCCCAGAACACACCAAAAGGATCCAGACCGTGCCATGACAAGAAATGCAAAACCTGCCCCCACAGCTCCACCACCCCCACTATTACTACACCCCACAACAGAGCCATCAGCATCCCAGGATCTTACAGCTGCACCTCCAGAAATGTAGTATACCTCATCCAATGCACCAAATGCCCTGATGGAAGATATGTAGGAGAGACCAGACAACAACTGCGCACCAGAATGAATGCACACCGGAAATCCATCAAAGACAGAAACACCCAACTACCGGTGGGGGCACATTTCTCACAGGAGGGCCACTCTCCCTCCAATCTCTCAGTCCTGATCCTCAAGGGAAATTTACACAACACATCCCAGAGACGAGCCTATGAGCTCCATTTCATCAGCTTGCTGGATACTAGAGATCAGGGACTAAACATAGACATTGGATTTTTGATACATTATAATCTGCCTGGCAACTGACTCCCCAGCCCAGCCCAGCCCAGCCCCTGGCTTGTTTACTTTTCATTCCATCCAGGAAAAGCACGCACCAACTGCTGAAGCTTCCTTAGCCTGACAAAGGGTTTTTTAACCCGAAAGCTTGCTTAATAACTATTCTCCAACCATTTGGGTTGGTCTAATAAAAGATATCAAATTCACCCAAGGAACCTTGTCTGCCTAACACCACCCTTATATTTCTCCATCTATCTTGCTTTAGGGGCTTGGTCCAGTAGGTGCTCTCAGAGGCACATAAATACACACAAAATGCACTTTTGAAGTGCAGCTGGAGAAGGAAATGGTTTACTCTTCCTTTCTTCTCCTTCATACACTAACTTATCACCAGGGATCCTGTTTTTTTTTCTGATAAAAAACAAATTGCAATTTTCAGGTTTTAAAAAGTAACCCAAAATCCACATTTTTCCCTGATAAAAATGAAACACCATATATATATATATATAGAGAGAGAGAGAGAGAGAGAGAGAGTAGCATTTTATTTTCATCATGGAAAAATGTAGATTTTGGGTTACTGTTTGAAATCTGAAAATTGAGAATTGTTTTTTTTTTTTAATCAGAGAAAACCAGGATCTCTGCTAATCATTTAGAGCAGTTAAGAAACCTATGTTCAGTGCCCTCTTCTAACTGGTGGGCAAATCCCCAGCTCCAGGCTCCCATGAAAATTCCTTAACCACATGTCTGAAAGCTAGTCAGAACTGTGTGTATGCGTATGGGAGAGGGAGCGGAAAGGGAGGTGTGCACTCTCAAACTCCCCTCTTGGAGCTATTCCATTTTCCAAAACACAATTAAAGCTCTATTGGGCCAAAGAGAAACAAGAAATAATTTGACTTTATGCCCTAGCAAGGAAGCATTTTTCTGGGACAGGAGTGTCCTGGATTTCGATCCTGGCTTCAAACACTCTTTAGGTGTTTTATCCAATAATCCCTTCATGTAAAAAAATGTAAAAAATACATTCTTGGAGCAGAAAATGGGATCCAGACTCTCTCTTCCCAGGTGAGTTTGTAAACAAGCAGAGTAGAGAGTCCTGCTCCTTTTTGTGCTCTCTCTGACCCAATGAAACTTTAATTTTTTTCTGTGAAATGGAACTGCTGCAACAGGGAAGATGGGATTTAAGATACACCTGAGTACTCAACATTTCCTTACTGGTAAGCCTCCCAGGGCAGCAGGCTTTTTGTTGTGAATCCAGTTCTGAGGCACCTAACACTCCGTTTGCATTATTTGAACTGACCAGATTCAGCTTTGTGGACAGATGCCAAAAAGTTAGGTTTGGCAACATTTCAGCCTTTTGGATCCAGTCTTGTCTGTCAAAACACAGAAACAGAATAGTACTCTAAACCCTCCAGATACTTCCCTTCTTATGCACATAGAATCATAGAAAAGTAGGGCTTATAGGGTTATCTACCATAACCCATTCCTTGAGGTAGGAAAATCCCTATCCAAACCATGGGCGACTGGTGCCTCCTGAGTCAGGGAGGGGATAGGGAGGAACAGTCAATGACTGTGGGGTGGGGCATGGCTGACCCTGCTGACCCGCAAGTGGCAGCAGCACACCCCTGGCACTTCTGGGCATACCACTGGCACTTCTGGGCATGCCACTGGTACTTCTGTGTGAACACAATCGGCCGCGGGGTGTACCGCATCTCCTGGTGCCTGCACTCCCTGGCTGACACTCTCAGGGGGGACACCAGTCCTCTCACCTGCCCCCCCTGTCTGGGAACGCTGCTGTCAGGGGATGCATCAGCGCTCCCAGGGGTGCACATGCACCCCTGTGCACCTGCTATGCATTGCCACTGATCCAAAAGTCTTTGTCTAACCTATTCCTAAAATCACATAATAAACTTTGTCATGCAACTGCAAGGCATAATGTCTAAAGACTCCAAAAGCACACTAACCTACCTCAATTACAAGATGAGGGAGACAAGGCCTGTCAGCATCCCACTGCTGCAAGAGTTATTAAACTGTATTTGAAAGATCCAAGGAAAAGGATCATGTCCCCTGATATAGAGGTAAAGCAGTTAGATGGCTAGTAGAAGGAAGTGGCCTGTGGCTCCATTTTCTGTGGAGGATATGTCTTGTCCACTAACATGACAATGCACAGGGATTTCTAGGAGTGGTAACATTTTGACTACTTCATAGTCAGCCTTTATCTCTTTGTGTGTCTGTTTTTTCCCAATTTTGATGGGGATAGTCAGGGGTGAGTTATTCATTCTGTTCTTGCTTTGATGAATACAGAAAATAAAATTATTTAACAACTGGAGCTTCCAAAAAAAAGGCAGGGGCAGAGGAACAAGAAGTCAATCTGTTTGGAAAATTAACAAAATTCAATCATCTTCAAAATTCTGATAAATATCTGTATCTAATTTTTCACCTGCTACATATAGTTTATTCCTTTTCTCTGAAAATTCTTAAAAATTCAGATAGATGTGTTTCAGATCAAATAACATGAAGGGTGACTCAGCAAATAATATGGTAAATTCACTACTAAGGATGTCTAGTAGGTGTGTGCTCTGGATGGGCAGAGACGCCCTACACCCTGGTACACAGGTAACTCCTGGAATTGTAGCTCAGCAAAAACCCATAACTAAAACATGTTAGACCTTAAAGGAGGAGGCCCTCCACGTCATCATCAATCCTTTGATTCAAGGATGACCTCTGCAACAGCTCACTGATGGGTCTTGAAGTGACTTAAGAGCGCAATCCTTAAGCCATAGATCTGTCCTCAGAAGTTGCAGGTCTTCCCATAGTGGAGAGTAGGCCATAGACTATGAATTCTCTCCTTTTCCTTCCTCCATTCCCTCTTCTCTACTTTGAGGGCAAAATGCTTTACCTTGAAGTGGGCTGCCACTTGGTTGAAGTTGCAGTGCCAATAGACTAGTGGTTAGAGCATTTTCTGAGGGTTCTTTTCTTGGATAGAATTCTAGTCTAAAAGAAATATACTCTGGAGCTATTTTTGCATCTCTAGTGTTCCTAATTTGAGGCCTTGATTTGTATATTGCAACTATTTTTTAAGCAGGAAATTGTTTTCTTAGGACAACTTGGGAATTAGGACTTTCACTGTATATAGGCACAGTTACCTTGAATCGTTATAAATAATAAAACCATCAATTCCTAATTCAGTCCCTAAGTGAAATCAAGAGGGTATATGTAAGAGTTTCTCTTTGTTCCTTTTCTGCAGGTAGTTGCTCTAACACTTTCAAGATAGCCTTATGTTGCCCCTATTCTTGATACCCTACATGTAGACAGTTCTTTCCCTTCTCTGACCAGCATTCCATCTGTCTGCCTTCTAGCTTCCCCCACTGATTCATTGTTTCACTTTCTTAAAGCTAGTCAGCTTCGAATTTTAGATGTTACTTTTCCTTACATGAGTGCTATGTAGACCTCTGCTAGTTGGATATGGACCATCTTAAGCTCCATGAAGTAAATCTTTCCTTTTCTGCACATCAGGGTTTTAGGAAAGGAGCCACTAATAAATAAACAGGCTCATTACAGGTCTATCCTAACTTGGAAAACAGTGAGGCATATTTTCAGCCATAAAAAAGAGGTTCACTGCCGCTCCAGTCTTCTTTACTATACAAATGCTGGGAAAGATATTCCATGCCAATATGTCATTTCTTTCTTATATTACAGATATTGAAATGCTAAACAGCATCATTATAATCAGTTAGCTTTAGCAGTTCCTTACCAGGGGCCCATACTATAATTTCTGCCTCAGGTCCATAAATACTGGTGGATGGAGATGATATCTTTTGTCTCTGTTAAAAGATAATTATTAAAGAATAATCTATAAAAGAAAGATGGTTGTATATATTGCCAGACAAAAAAATCTACATTAACATGAGTTAAAGTTTAAGATGATAGTTCTTTAAATGAAGAGTAAAAATAACAATACCATGATATAATCATCATTAGAAAATAAAGCATTACAAACCATGAACATTCAATTAAAGATACTTATAAAAAATACAAATGTTCAGATACAAAAAATGTACAATTAAAGCATGCATAAAAAATATAACTGTAATCTTAAGTGTTGAAACAATCACGTGATTAGGATTAGGATATTAGAGTGTTTAAGGCATATGATTTTTTTCTCTCCGTGTTTTCCCCTTTGGATGTCACAAACATATGTCCAATATGCTTGCAGATTTTGAGGAAGCACATAAAAATTACAGACTATATCTTGGTCTTTGTCCATTGCATCCCAAATAAGGACCAAGTCATATTTAAAATTGCTAAAATCAAAGGGGGCTAACATCAGTATCACTTGCTCTTCCATCTTTGTGATGTAATTTTCAATTAACTATCACACTAGTACCCAGTCTAGCAAAAATACATTCAAATAATCCCTTTTCTCAAAATGTTTATTCTAAACAATAATGATATAGGAAGAGTACATCTTAGAGCAAAGCTAATATCTTATATTACTGTAATCATATCATCCATATGTGCAATCGGAAAAACTGTTTCTTATCATTGTAAGTGATGCTTCATAATATCCAATCTATTGTGTCAGACCTTGTCCATAAATTGGTGTATCATTTGTGTTAAAATAGCCTTGGAATGTCTCTAACAAATGCCAAATGTAAAGCAAGTAATAGTATTCACATTTACATTTTTGCCAGTAAACTGCTTGTGTAATGCCAGGTCTTCTCCAGTGGATAGTACATCAATAGGGGGTTTTCTTATAGCAAGAATCCTTATATTACCCAAGGCTGGTAAAAAAGTTATTTTAATTTCCTTCAGAATAATGTCACAACCTTTCCTTTAAAATAAACCATTAGCATGTGAATTGCAAGTTGATTAATAGGACAATCTCTTCAGCTAATAAAGACCATTCCTTCCCTCCACACCCTCTGCCCCCACCTCCTCTCCTGTAAATGGTGAAGTGGGCCATTGTAAAGCTGAACTCCTTATTAGAGTGTTTGTCCCTTTTCCAACCGTCATGTGGGGGTCATGTGGAGGGCAACCTGCCTGAACTTTACCTTCAACCAGTAACCCTCAAAACTATCCATTATATTGAGTGTCAACCTGAAGAGAAATGAAGCATGAAAGGGGGCTATTTGGTTAAAAACTAAAATTACAATAAGGTTATTAAGTTTGTTACAGCATTCTGAGTAGGATATTTTCCTGGGGCACTCACTTCACTGAAAAAAAAACAAACCCAAGACTCTCAAAAGGAGTGATGAGTCTGAGACCCAATATACTGGCTACATAGTCACAAATAGGAACAAAACAGTAAAAGGGCCTAGAGCACAAAGGAGGAGATAATGATTGTATCAACGTTTTTTCTTTCTTCAGTTGCCATGTTCATAACTATATTTTATGGTTCAGGCTGAACAGTTAGAGAAAAAAAGAAATGTTTATGTTGGTACAAGTAAGACTCAAAAGAGTTTTTTTTGTTTGTTTGTTTTTTAATTTAGTGTGTCTGTGTTAACTGATGATTTGCCATAACTTCTTAGAATGATGCAAGGTATCAAATTTACTCCCAAGTTGGTGTAAGTCACCACAGTTATTGCACAGTCATTTTCAGTTACTGAATAGTAACCTAAATTACTGCTCAGTAAAGGTGCATGTGTAGATGTGCCCAGATTGAATCGATTCAGCTTCAGGTTTCTTGACTGTCTGTACTTAGCCAAGGTGCCAAGAACTGCCTCTACAGATTGCATAAGGATGGCTAGTCACTGGGCACACCATGCAAGGATGCATGGTCACAAACCTACGTCTGTGAACAGGACAACTGAACAGTTCTTGATACCAGGAGCCAGCCATGCTGCCTTAGCATGCTACAGATGTTAAATTAAGACAACCATCCATGCTGTCAGCAGAACCAACTGACTTTTTATAGGAGGAGTTAAAACACTGATGAGCGTTGGGCAGCCAGAGATGTGGAAAGGAGTTGTTGCTTCATACACATTATTACAGTATGGATTTTCCTCTACTTTCCCAACAAGATCAGCAAGTACAAAGACCCCAGTCACATAAGAGTCCAGTGCAAAGCAGCAAAAAATGATTAGGGGACTTGAAAGAATTAGGACTATTTAGTTTGGAGAAGAGAAAACTAAGGGGGATTTAATAACAATCTTCAAATATCTGAAGGGTGATTACAGAGAGGATGGAGATGGTCTTTTCTCTGTGACCATAATGGTCAAGACTAGGAGCAAGGGCATCAAGCTACAGCAGGGAAATTTAGGTTCTAGATTAAAAGGAATTTTCTGACTATGAGGATGGTCAGGCATTGGAACAGGTTACCTAGAGAAATTGTGGAGGCTCCATCCTTGGACATTTTCAAGAGCAGATTAGACAGATACCTGGCTGGGATGGTTTAGTCAGGGATGTTGCTTGCCAGAAGCCTGAACTAAATCACCTTGTGTGGTCCCTAGCAGCCCTACTGTCCTATGATCCTATGATCATGATTCTAATCTTCTACAGCACTTCAAGAGGTTTGTGGAGGCTCACGTCCCCGGAGACCAAAATATTTCCTCTCTCAAGGGGAGAACTAAGGTCACCCTCCCATTTGGACTAGTCCTGGCCCTGAAAGACTTGCTGCTGCCCCACTACTTGATCCTACCAGAATATCATTGGAGATAGATCATAGATTACCTCAATGCAATGATACACAGAAGTCTCCTGCCAGGCACACCCATCTTGTAAGGAAAAGCGCCTCAGACACCCCTCACAAAATTCACCCGCTTCAGGCCACTTCAATCCACCCTACCACCTAAGCCATTGCCCCCTCAGGGAACCTCTGAAAGCACATTAATATACTTCAGAAATACGTGACAGCACCAAGTGACTGTGCCTTTACAGAGACCTGCTCAATTACCAAGCAGCACCTTGGGAGAAGGAATCCACAGCATACATACAGGCTGGGAAACTCCCCCCTTGTGAGCACAGAGGCAGAAAGGGATCTTGGAGTATTATTGACTCCAAGATGAACATGAGCCCCAATGCCAGACCGCAGCCAGCAAAGCCAACCACACCTTGTCATGCATCCAAAGATGCATTTCAAGCTGGTCCAGAGAGGTGATACTCCCCCTCTATGTGACATTGGTCCGGCCTCAACTGAAGTACTGCGTCCAGTTCTGGCCACCGCACTTTAAGAAGGATGTGGCCTGCCTTGAGAGGGTTCAGAGGAGGGCCACCCGCTTGGTTGGAGGGCAAAAGGGAAGGCCCTATGAGGAGAGGCTGAGGGACCTGAACCTGTTCAGCCTTAGCAAGTGGAGGCTGAGGGGGGATTTGGTGGTTGCCTACAAACTTGTTAGGGGAGATCAGCAGCAAATAATTTCCTTCAGAATAATGTCACAACCTTTCCTTTAAAATAAACCATTAGCATGTGAATTGCAAATTGCTTAATAGGACAATCTCTTCAGCTAATAAAGACCATTCCTTCCCTCCCCACCCCGTGCCCCTTTTTCTCCCCACCAGCACCTGGGGTGATGAGGAACAATGTCCAGAAGCTGCTAGAAAATAGGTTCAGGTTAGACATTAGGAGGTACTATTTCACTGTTAGGGTGGCTAGGATCTGCAACCAACTTCCTAGGGAAGTGGTCCTCACTTCTACCTTGGGTAAATTCAAAAAGAGGTTGGATGAACACCTGCCTGGGGTCATGTGATCCCAGCGTGTGCTCCAACCAGTGGCAGGGGTTTGGACTAGATGATCTAGTCAGGTCCCTTCTGACCCCTAACTACTATGAAACTATGAAACTATGAATATAACCACAGACTTCAGCAACATAGCCACTTTGAGGAGGTCTTATGCTAGGAAGAAAAGCACTGCACCTTAGGCAGACATGGGGGGAAAGGGCAGTGAAACCATGATGCAAAAGCTATGGGCCTATGTTTAATGTTTCTTAGGAAGTTTACAAAGAGAAATAGAGTTCTGCCATTTTTCAAAGAAACAGACTCCTATCTTTAGTACTGTCTACAAGCAGTGACTGTAGGAAAGATTCCCTATCATAATGTCTGCCAAGTGTCTCCTCTGTCTGTCTGCATCAGAGACAAGAGATATTTTAGTAAAATTCAAGAATTGCATGTGGATGGACATGGATGCTTTCCTGATCCCAGAATGTCACTTTCAAAGAAAGAATATGAGACAGAGGCCTTGGCTACTGCTGGTATTCCATAAACTTGCCACAAAACACTCAAGAAGAAGACCAGCTTTCCGCCCAGCAGAGATTTGGGTCCAGAGAGGCTCTGCATTACTCTCCAAACTTCACCTCCATTGTCCAGAGATTCCCTCTCAATATCCCAGCCTTAATGAACATGTTTGTACTAATGTAGTTATGATCTAGTCATGTCTATCAATTTCTGGATGCCTTGGATTCAGCATACAGCCTAAAGGCCTGCACATGTAAATCTGGATCACAATGGGACAGAGCCTTTATGTTTATGTGGCTCTTTTGGTTGGGCAAAAGTCATGTACAGGTATTGGCAACAAAGTACTTCTCAGGGAAAGATGCAGCCACATAATAGGCAGGCATGTATAAATACTGATTCCAGAATACCGAAGTAGAATCACAGAAAGAGAGAAATGCAGCTAACTGATACAAATGCTATTTAGATATATGGTAAGCAAAATTGTACATGGGTCTTGGGATATTTCTTGATATCGCATTTGTGTTTCCACAACAACTTTTATGGCAGCACAAATGCCAAGAAAATAGGCATCTCTACCTTTTGTCATGACACATCAGTAGCATGACAAGAATTACTAATAAATTGTGCCGCCTTCTTGTTACTAACATCTATTTCCCCTGTGGCAGGAGAATGCAGGTAGCATGGAGCTGCCTGCATTCTCCCACTACTCTTGGCAGGAGTTATGGGGGCTTCAGGGGTTGATCTTGTGCATCTCAGGTAAGATATGTCTCCTCAAGACCAGAAGCACCTACTTGGCTTTCCCCACTTATAGAGATGGATCCCATGTGGGCAGGGGGCACAGGAGCCAGGTAATCCCTGGCATCCTGTGTTTCCATGAAGTGACACATGCTGCTGTGTGAAGCAGGAGTCAGTGTAGGTCCCAGAGTGGAGGCATGAGGTACTGGGGGTTCCTCAGCTCCCTCACCCCACCTCAGCATGGGGCAGTGTGAGTCACCACATGAAGACCTGGAAATTCCCAGCACTCTGTGGCCACATCCAGATGAGCATGGGCACTTGGTTCCCCAGGGACAACTAGCAGCAGCACACCTTGTGCTGCCACTACTTGTCCCTGGGGAACGCCCATGTCATGAGTGCTCTGGCGTATCGCATATTACCCTGGGTGGGGAAGAGGAGGCTGAAGCCATCACTGGGCCGGCCCCAGCAGCCTTAACTGTGGTCCTAGGGGCCTTCTGGGGCTGCACCAGCAGCAATCCAGGTGCTCAGAGCCTGGCCGGCAGCTGCAACATGGCTCTAGCTGGCCAGGCTCTGGTTTTGAGCAGTACGTGCTGCCCCAATATGCACTTCTCCACTTTTTTCTGTGGGGGTTTTTTTGGTTCCTGGATATCCAGAGTTCAACCCCCCTCTCTCCCCCACTGCACTGTTCCCTTGCAGCATGGAGAACAGCTGAATGTGCAGTATGTGGCACTGTACCACATACTGCATGGCCGCAGTCATATGAACACGGCCTGTGTGTCTATGCCAGGACTCAAACTGACACATGCCTCCAGGCCAATGCAGAACATGGGACCCTGGGAATTCTCTGATTCACTGCAACTCCTTACCAGAACCTATGTTGACCCATGTTTCATGTGGAGACAAGGATCCCAGCAGAAAATGGCATGGAACAGTGTAGGAGCCAGAGAATCCCTGGCATCCTGTGCCTCCACAAGGGAAACCATGCTGACCTGTACCTCTTCCTGAACCATGGGTCACCCCAGGTCACAGTGTGAGGTGGCATAGGAGATGGAAAATCACCAGCACCCAACACCTCCTTTCCAGGACCTACATCAGCTTATGCTTCAGGAAGAGGTATGGGTCAGGTTGGGTCTTGGCATGGAGGCACAGAGTGCTAGAGATTCCTCAGATTGTGCACCACCCCATGCCTCTGTGCTGCCCCACACACCAGGACTTGTGCTGAGGCATGGGGTAGCACAGGCAATGACATGGGTCAGCAAGGGACCTGAGAAATCCATGGGCAAGGGTAACTCATCACCCCTTATCCTGCATTGGGCAAGGGGTCCAGTGCTGAACAAGGGGATGATGAATATGTTGCTCAGTAAATTGGATCAGTGAAACCCCACCACATCTAATCCACTTCAGTTCAGTGACGTCTGTTTCTACCCTCAGATGCCTAAAGTCTGGCTAATACATGAAATAGGATCCACCTATTATCTCCAAAGGATACCCCCTTGACCAGTGGTGAATGTCTTTTTCCAACATTTTCTTCATAATTGCCTGTCTACAGTTTCACATTTTGTGTAGTTTTACATGAGTTCATAATTTTTGTATTATCAGTGATTACTGTATGACACTCTAACTACCCTTTCCCCATTATCTGGGAAGAGGATAAGACCAGAGAGACTGGCTCTTCTGGCTGTGCCCACCTTTAGAGGTAGATAAGAGACAATCTGGAGTAGCACAATTACTAGGCTCTAAGTTAGTTAAGAGCTCTTGGGCAGCATTCTAGGAAATCGTAGAGTAGTGAAGTACTATACCCCACTTTTGGAGGATGAAGTTTAGGTGGTAAGACTGTGAGGGATAATAGAAAATCTTCATATTGAAGAACAGGGAAGTGATCCAGGTAAACTGTAGCTAGTACCTTGGGCTGGGACTTCTTCGAATTTGGTTATACTTGGATCCTATGTATTGCCTCTTCTTTCTGAGTGCCTGACTGGTCAGTTTTATATGAGGTGAGTCATAAAAGAGATGGTCTGAATTCGAAAGTTTACTTTGAGAAAGATCCACTGAGGGCTTAGACCAGGGCTCTTATGGTCCACAGGCTAAATCTGGCCCACAGAATCTTTCTATCTGACCCAGGGAGCCTTTTGATCTGGCCTGAAGACACAGCACTTCAGTGACATTCAGCAGTGGGAGGCTTTTTGCAGCAGTCACTTTCCCTGTGTTGGCAGGAGTAAAAGCAGCAGTGGCAGGCATGAGGAAAAGTAGTGGGGATGGCTGGGTCCTACCACCCTACTGTCCACCTGCTAGACCACCTCTAACCCAAACTGTCAATTCAGCTTGCAGCCTTAAAAGGTTGTTGACCACTATCCTAGACCGATAAACCTTACGAAATGTGAAAAGGTGGCTAATAATCTTCACAAAGATTCTGGACTTTGTTGCAGCCCCATTACAGCCCAGGAACTTCACTAATGACTGGAGACTACTCCAGAGTAAAGAAACAACATGTCATAGTAGAAATAAGTAGGTTAGATCACTTTCCTGCTAAAGGAATTGCCATCATTTGTTAATTTACATCATGGAGTTCTATTTCAGGTTCCCTATTAGTTCAATAAGCACTGTAGATCAGAGTTGTATCTTATATTTTGTATCTTTTTTATCCTTTTAGTATTAATACACAAAAATTCTTCAGTTGTTACAGTGCAATGAGAATCTCCATATGTGTTTCCTGTAAATTTGCTCATGCTTCATGTTTGAACTTAATGCATGAGTTAGATGTATATTTGTTTTGCTTTTCACATATCCAAGTGTTCCATTCAATTAATTCCAAATGATGTAAATCAGGCGTGTCACACTTGTTTGGCTTGAGTCCAGGATTCTTATGGCAGGACTCCTGTGGGCAGAAACCAGACCCACTTCCAGCAGTGGGGAGAGCAATAGCAACATTAACCACCACAGTGCCCGAGCTGCAGGGATTAATGCAGTTGTTGCTCAGCCTGCCAACACCAAAATGCATCCCCAGGAATACTCTGTACCCCAAAATTTGGAGATGGTCTGTGCCACTGCTCACCCCATTCCTGAATTCCTAGTCCCACAGGCCAGACAACAGGGTTCTGTGGGCTGCATCAAGCAGGGTGTTGACACCTGTCATCTAGGTAGAAGTTATATAAATGGAAATAACTCAGTGTTTCACAAGCTCATCAAATGAACTTTAGATAAAGTACCCCTGCTACCAATTTGAAGAATGGGGATCCTGATACACGAGATGCTCTAGCTGCTCTAATTAGAGTGGCTCTTGGAGCTGCTCTAATTCAAGCACCCTCTGCCTCCCATCCCCAGAGCATGTGTATTGATGCCCTCCATTGTGAGGTACTATTTCCTCTCTCAAGGGGAGAACTAAGGTCACCCTTCCATTTGGAGGTACTAGAAAAATGCACATTAGCTTGTCTTCATAGATTTCATAGACATTAAGGCTGGAAGGGACCTCATGAGATCATCAGGTGCAGGCCCCTGCCCAAAGGGCAGGAAGTCATCTGGGGTCAGATGATTCCAGCAAGATAAGCATCCAAACACAACTTGAACGTGTCCAGAGTAGGTACCACTTCTGGGGAGAGTCTATTCCACACTCTGGAGACTTTGACAGTAAAGAAATGTTTCCTTATGTCCAGTCTAAAATGGTCTTCCAGTAGTTTGTGGCTGTTGGGGAGCCCTGGTGAAGAGACATTCTTACAGATCCTCATGTACACCCCTGATATACTTATAGGTTGCCACCAAGTCCCTTCTGAACCAACGCTTTCCCAACCTGAAGAGTCCCATGCCTCTCAGCCTCTCCTCATAAAACCTGCTCTCTTGACCTCTGATCATGTGTGTGGCTCTCCTCTGGACTTCGGAATTCTCCATGTCATTTTTACTGTGTGGAGCCCAGAATTAGATGCAGTGCTCCAACTGTAGCCTCACCAAGGCTGAGTAAAGCAGGAGAATGGCATCTTGGGTTTTGTTTGAGATGCATTGGTAGATGCAAGCCAGGGTTTTATTTGCTTTGCCAGCCACAGCATTGCATTGGTGGCTCATATTCATCTTGTGGTTAATCATGACCCCCAAGTTTCTTTCAGACATAGTGCTAGTGAGTGAAGCACTGCTGAGCCTATAGGTATGGTATGGGTTCTTTCCCCTGAAGTGGAGCATCCTGCATTTCTCCTTATTGAAGGTCATAAGGTTTATATTCACCCACCTTGTGAGCCTGTCCTTGCAGCCTGAATCCTCAGCCTATCCTCCAGTGTAACTGAGCTTCCTCATAGTTTGGTGTCATTGTAATCTGCCAAATTAGCCAGTCCGCTTCTGACACCCATTTGTTAATGAATATATTAAAGAGTACTGGGACCACATACTGAACCATGAGGGACACCACTGGTCACCATGCATCATGTTGACTTGGTTCAATCAACTATCACTCTCTGGGTCTGACTATGGAGCCAGTTCCTCAGCCATTACACTGTGAGGTTGTCAAGGCCACTGTTCCCCAATTTTGCCATGAGGACATCATGGGAGACCAAGTCAAAGGCTTTTTTGAAATCCAAGTAAATGGCACCAACCTCTCCCCCCCACCCTGTCCAGGCAATGTGTCATCTAGTGATAGAAGGAGATGAGGTTGGGTAGGCATGACCTACCTGTAATGAAGCCGTGTTGGCTGTCTCTCAGAATAGTGCCTTCTGTCAGCCTCTTATTGATGAATTCTTTGATTATTTCCTCCAATATCTTGCCGGGGATTGAGGTCAAACTGATTAGCCTGTAGTTCCCTGGATCTTCCTTCCTTCCTTTTTTGAAGATAGGCACCACAATGGCCCTCTTCCAGTCTTCAGGAACCTCTCCTGAGTGCCACAAGTTGTCAAATATCTGCACCAATGGTCAAACTAAGATGTCAGCCAACTCTTTTAGCACTTTTGGGTGCATTTCAGCAGGGTCCGCTGACTTATGGATGTCGAGCCTCTCAAGGTTTACCTTCACAAGGTCTTTGCCAAATGTAGGCATATGGTCACCCATACCCTTATAATCCTGTTGGCCCGTGGACTTCTTGAATCAGACAGAGCTTTTCAACCCAGGTGAGGAAGTTATGTGACCAATCAGATTTGTCTGAATCTTCATCCCATGAGATGTCAGGGTGGTTGAAATCACCCATGACAACCATGCAGTGAGAGCATGCAGCCTCTGTTAGTTCTCTAGAGAATTTGTGGTGAAGCTCTTCATCCTGGCTAGGAGGTCTGTAATAGACTCCTTAGGTTATATCCCCTTGACCACAATCTCCCTGTACTCTAACCCAGAAGGTTTTAAGTTGCCCTCCTTGAGTGCCAATGCCAACTAGTAGGAAAGTGTCCCGCTCCTCGACATAGAGTGGGATCATGCTGAGAGGAAGCCCCACCCTTCCTCCCAGCATGATCCCTCCTGTACAAGGTATAACCTGTGGTCCAGTCATAAGTGGAGTCCCACCAGGTCTCTGTTATCCCTATGAGATCATATTGCTATTGCTTAGCAGGCGGGCCAGTTCCTCCTGTTTATTTCCCATGCTCTTGGCATTAGTGTACAAGCAGCTAAGTCTGACATTGAAAACCCTAGGCTTCTCTGTACACTTAGGAGAGTCCTGTCCATGGACTGGGGCAGGAGTAAGTTTGATTGTATTTCCTGACCTACTGATTATATGCTTATCTCTTCCTAGGATTGTTCTGATGTTTGTCCGCTGGTACCCCGGCAAGCTTATTTTAAAGCTCTGTCAAGCAGATCAGCCAAACTGGCTGAAAAAAAACTTTCCTGTTAGAGTTAGGTGGAGGCTGTCTCCTCCCAGCAGACTGCTGCCTCTCTCCCTGAGGTGCAGACTGTGATTGAAGAATCTGAAGGCTTCTCAGTGGCACCAATGCCTCAGTCTTCTGTTTACCTCTTCTTTACATCTCTTCCTCCTGTGCCTGTGACCCGTAACTGGGAGGATTGAAGAGAAAACCACTTGTACCCCCAACCTCTAAGCCCAGTCCCCAGAGCCCCGTAGTCACTCATGACCCAACTGGGAATGTTCCAAGCCATGTCATTTGTGCCCACATGGATAAGGAGCATGGGGTAGTGGTCAGAAGGCTGGATAAGGCTAAGGGGTCAGGGGCAAAGATTGCACCTTCTGTCCCCCTCAAGAGGGAGTCTCCCACAACAACTACACTGTGTCTCTTCTTAGGTATGGTTGCTGTTTGCCTGCCTTCCTCAAGTGCTGGAGTCAGCAATTCTGCTGGCTTTGTTGATGTTGCTGCAAGGGGATCATATTTGCTGTGAATTTCCAGGGGGACAGTGACCCTGGTGCAGGGTGCCTTGGGGCCGGAAACAACCTTTGTACAAGCGACCCCCAGCTGGACTTCACAGGGACTCCTCTTGTCCGCCCTCATCCTGCTAGCCTTCCTTGTTCTTCCATCCTCATTCCTCAGGTGAAGAGCCTGGCCATAGGCATCAATCTCCTCTTTGCTATCACTGATGGCATGTAGCCTCTGCACTGCAGCCTGAAGCTCCCCTATCTGGCACTCTAGAGACTCTAATGTGGAACATACCCTACAAGGGGAGGTGTCCTTGCTCCACAACCCAATTGCTCACATTCGTACCAAGCAGCCCCTGGAGCTGAGAGCCAGGGGCTCCATCTGGGTAGAGGCCTCAGTGGTACTGGGGGGGGGGCGGGGGAGTGGTCCAGCTGCAGGTGTGGTGGATCTTTAGCATGTGGAACATCACCACCATCGCACACGTTGTAGTCTGGGCTACTGCTGTGCTGACCCTTCTTTTCAGGCTTACCGCTTAGAGCCTTGTGCCCCTCCTGCTTGCCCTCCTGCATGAACTCTCACACTAACTTGCATGCTGGGGACCAGAGTGTGTGTGTTTGTGTGCTTTGTTCATGTGGCTCCTTAGGGACCTGGACTAAGTGGGAGTTGGGGAGAGGCGTGACCCTCATCAGCTCCACTCAGCTGCCTCCCATGCCTTGCTAATGGTCACCCACCACGGGCCGCACTTACCTCCCAGCTCTACACCGGGGGTTACGTCAGGACCCTTGCCGGGGCCTGCCACGGTCTGTCAGGATCCCTGGCTCACAGGGGCATAACAGGCTTTTACCCATGCATCTCACTCCAGAGCTGGCCCCAACGTGTCTTAATGAACATTAACTAAAGAGCATGGGGTTTAAGTGACAATGTACATGAGCCTATTTTAATATGCATTAACTAAATAGCATGTTTTTTTCAGTGTGACTTTAACGTACATTAAAATTGGTGAAAGTATAGATTGCACAAAGGCAATGTAATCTATAACGAACAATTTCCAAAGTTAAGTCATTCCACTGACTACTTGTTCCCTGAATAGACATGGGAGAAAAGAGAGATATTAATGTTTGATAATTCTTTAAGTTAGAGAACAATGAACAAAACTGGTAAGTGTTGAATGAGTTTTTCTTTTCTCATTCCAGTATTTATAAAGCGGTTTTCTTTTTTTTCAGCTTAAAATGATAAAACTGTGTACACAGTTTGCATTTGTTTTTCAGTAAAATAAGAACTATATTTTAGCAAAAAGCACAGCTCTGTTCATAAAGAACAATAAAAAATATTCCCCAAGATTTTAAGCATGTAGCCAAAGAACACATTTCAGTCATTGGAGAACTACCATACAAAGTAAGTTTTAAGAAGGTAGGTCTACTTTATATACAAACTCCCCCTCTGCTGTAATCACATAAATCATCCTCTTAGAATACTGAAGTATATACACTGTTGGGTGGAGACTGATTCCACCTCTCGGGATGGTGTATGCTTCAATAACCCTATACCATAGTGCCAATGCAGCATTATGTGGCTGCTTCTGAAGTGGAAGTACCTCCTAAAACAGGGTGTAGTCTCCACAGATGTTTAGCCTGGAGGCAGTAAATCCCTGTGGAAGAAATGAATTATAGCTGCACAGAGCCTCTATTTTGCTTTTGCAGAGCTATTGTTTGGAATAAAAAGAAACCTTGATTGCGTTTACAAGTTATTCATAAAACAAACCGAAACAAAAAAAATCTTAAATTATGGGACAGGCAAGCTCAAGTTGCATTAAAAGGTAAATTTCTATTAATGTATAAAAATTCAAAGCAGAGCAGCTAAAGAGAACACAGCCTTAAAAAGATAAATTAAATCCACAAACTAGATTCTTTTTTATCCAAACTATTGCAACTTTTTTAGAAACAAACCTTCCTTTATGTATTCTGGGATGATGGAAGTTTTTTAACTCATGAATTTTCTAACTGGCCACTTCCAATAATGGCCTAATTGCTCATTTGGGGAAGTTGCTTACTACTCGATAGGAATGCTGATTCCTACAGCAAAACTGAATACATGCATGAAAAGTGTAAGCATTTGACAAAGGCAATGTAACCTATAATGAACAATTTCCAATGTTAAATCATTCCAATGGCTACTTGTTCCCTGAATAGACATGGGAGAAAAGAGACAAATTAATGAAACTTCAAGAAAGAAATTTTTCAAAGGCATAAAGGGTAAATAGATGCCAAATCCCTCTGCTTTCCAATAAGTATTAGGTGTGCTGATGTTCTTTATTTATTTAGTAATATCACTTTAAATTTCAAATTCCAGATTTCTCTCTCTAACTAGACTGACTTTCAAAAGTACTGAACAGCCAGAATCCCCTTTGACATCTTCCATTAATAATATAAGAATATTGAAGTGAATAAATGTTTGTAGAAAAAAACCTTTATCAGTCAAAGCTGATGCATGCTGCTTAATTTTGTAAATGACTCCACTTAGCAACTTAAATTTAGGCTCCCCTTTTTTAAAAAATCTGTCTCTACTTTTTGCATTCTGAAATCATGTGTGTGTGTGTGTGTGTGTGTGTGTGTGTGTGTGTGTGTGTGTGTGTATAATATAGAAATACAGTTCAGAATAAATTTTAAATAAAAAATTGTTTGATGTGATTATAAAATTATTTTAAATTCTGACTTCTGTCATAGCTATAAGAGAAGAATTAAATTCATGCATAATTTGAATTGCAAATATGACCAGTTCTTTCTGAAATCAGTCTAGCCACATTTAGCTGCATAATCAAAAAGAGAACAGACTTTCAGGCATTTTTTCCCACTAAATTAGGAGTCCAAACATTAGCTCTCCAGGAAAGCACCTAACTTTTGAAAGTCCTAAGCATTTAGCAGCTGCCATTCAAGTCAACTTTGGAAAATCAAATTACTTACATAATTAATAGTTCATATTAAATCCTTCTAATTTTTAGTGAGTTTTGTAACATTTTTTTCATTAGAAATCTAATTAAATTAGCTGGTAACTGTCAGAACCCACTAATTGAATGCCTATGGCACAGTGGAATCTCCCACCACAGTGGAATCTCCCGCCACAGTGGAATCACATGTGCGCCTCCTATTGGCGGGGTATAAT